>NW_028301576.1:1032500-1185000 GCF_042242905.1 Orbicella faveolata | reverse complement strand
TTTTAATAATAATTTTAATTGCTCCTTGTTTCTGATATCTATGTATTCGTCATATGATAAAAAAGAAACCACCACGAATATCTGAGACTAAATCGCGAATGACATAATTTGAATCTCGTGACAGTATTCAACTTGAAGCGGCATATAAAGCATTCCAAGATGGTACAGGGAAGGGTGGAACAGGCCCATCTCTTCAAGAAAAACAAAATAAAGCCACAAGAGTTCAGATCCGTAGGGCTCAACGGCTCGGAAAGGACCTGATCAGAGAGGATCTTTGTGACGAAGACAATATATCAGCTTCTCAAGAATATGATACGCCTGAAAACCCCAATCCCTACGATCGCCACATTGCTAGTGTCAGTCAAACGACAAAGTCTGCCGGAACACGAGAAGGACAACACCGACCTACTGGTAATAAAACCTTTATCGATAAGGTACAAACGGCAAAACGAGAGAAGGAAGAGCTCAAGATAAAATCAATGGACTTCTCCACAGCCCATCAAAGAGCCTACATCGTAGTAGAGCTAAGAAAAAATTCTAATCATAAAGTGAAAATAGGAAAAAGTCCCTCTTGTGGTAGTGCAAATTTCGTGAAGAATTCTGGAAAAGAATTATGTAAACATATAATATGGACATTACTTAACATATGTCGACTGCCGGAGAATAGTAATCTGTTGCATCAACTGTTTTTAACTGATAACGATGCCTTGTCAGTTGTTGGAAATTCCTACTCAGTCATTCCGCAAAACCTGATGTATAAAAAGGGCACCAACAAAACTAGAAAAGAAGTAATACAGGAACTTCTTTCAAATGACCCTTGTAGTAAAACCAACAAGTCTGGACTCTAGAATTCAAGAAAAAGAAAAGAGGACCAGCACCAAGATGTTGGGCTTGTAGAAGAATACAAAATGAAGATGAATTAACCCTCAACGTTAAAGGGCTTTTTATGTCCCTTATGAACAGAATTTCGTTACAGAAACAATGTTTAATTTTTGTCCGAAACAACAATGCGTAAACAATATTCCGCATTGGACTAATTTAAAACCACCGGATAGAATCAGAGCAGGCAGATGAATTAGTGACGTCACAATAGTAGCTTTGAAAGATAATGGTTTGCCTTTGTAACACTGTAAACTGATTACAAATTTTAGGGATCGATGCGTTTGAACTTCGTGGGTTCGTTGTTTGTCTAGCTGAAGGGACGTGTTTGAATTTTGAGACTTTGATGTCTGTTTTGCTCCCTACTTCTTGCAAATAACGGTAAACTAAAATTTCAAAATTTATTATCCGCTAATTTTAAAGCTATCGTTATTGCTATTGTTTTTAGAAAACTAGGAAACGATAAAAGTTCAATTTTCGGACCCGCGACAATTTACCCGCGACCCGCGACCCGCGCCGATAGATTATCTGTAATAGCGCACCCATACATGGTCTGTAATTACATGCTATGATTATAAGAGTTCGTGGAACTGAAACTAGGTTGACAGTATCTCCGTATAATTAGCTGTTAAACTACAATTTTATTTAATAGTTAAAGATTCAATACATATATCTTACACGTGTATGTTTGTGTAACATTTCGATACCGCAGTTGCTAAGAAGCAATCAAAGTATCTGGCTACCCTCCTCGGGTAGCTGATTCAAACTTGGTCTAAAGAATTTTTCTTTCCATCCTTCAGTAGTTGAACGGTAGTCGAATAATTAATTAGTACATTAGAGTAAAACTGATAGCGAGAGACAGCCATGGATGAAATAGTCATTTGGAAATCTATAATTCTGAGATAAATGGAAAAAAAAGTGTTGTTTCTGTTGTGGAAGATCATTTGTGATCTGTCCATTGTAAGCCACGATAACATACGCTCACCAAGTTTGTGATCTGATGTTTAATGATAACACCAAATTCCTCGATTTAGGCCAACAAGTACTAAAGTCCATGAATTAAATAAATTGTAAGTCATAATGTGACGATGCCGACATAACATAAAGCAAGCGTCAAACCTTTCTTTTCTTCTGAGGGGATTTGTTGATGCGCTCTGTTCATTGGCTGAGCTGACTTGCACCTTGCTTTCGTCACTTTACCATTCGCATCCGGGGATTTCATCCCTTCAGCTGAGGAGGGTCGTTGAGGCACGCTGGGAGACTTATTTCTATTTCCGGCCACCGTCTTCAGTAGCTGTCTAGGAGAGGGATATTTTAAAGAAATTTCTAATTTCTAGTCCAGATATAACCGTAACAATATTCTTATATTTTGCATATTTGTAAACCGACAGTTCTGAATGATTTGAACCCAGCAGTATCAGTATTCGTCTTGTGTG
Source organism: Orbicella faveolata (assembly GCF_042242905.1). Taxonomy (NCBI): domain Eukaryota; kingdom Metazoa; phylum Cnidaria; class Anthozoa; order Scleractinia; family Merulinidae; genus Orbicella; species Orbicella faveolata. The sequence goes on along the minus strand of NW_028301576.1, from coordinate 1,182,685 downwards.
ATTGTCTGGGCGAAGGTAGTGCGGAAAAAGAACCCGAGGGGGGGACTCCTATATGAAAAGGACGGGTGGGCCCGTCGGAAATGTTTAAAAGAGCCCCTAAGGGGTACCAAGATCTGTTTTGTGGGCATCGCTTGAAATTTTTCCACCCCTAGGAGGTACCAATTCTAAAACAATTCCTGAACTGACACTGACTTTTTTTAGCTCAGTCCCCTAAAACGTACCGCTAAAGCTCCCGCTATGGACCTTTTTATGCTGCACACCCTAAGAGGTAACATTAACCCACTTTAATTTTTAACCCTAAAAGGTACGACAAGGACCCCCGTCCCTGTAATCTGAGAGCCTCCCCCCTCCCATCCCCCGGGAAAAAGAGCTGTTGTTGGTGACTGACGTTTCGCCAATGTGAACGAAAATCATTTTATTATTCAAGGTGTATGTCAATGCATGGTGTCGTAAGTATGGTCTGTTGGAACCCTTTAGCCGTGTGATGGTATTGACTGTAAGACTCGTGTAACGTTTGTCAATGGTCGTCGGTTCGCTCCTGTCCATTAAGTTACTAAACCACTGAGTCTACTAACTTTGCATGTAACGCTTCTTGGAGGTTCTCTTTTTCTTTGATGAAAATAGCAAGATGTTCTTGTACAAAGGGAAGGTTAAGCACGGTCCCAGCTCTGAAAAAGAAAGTTTAAAATTTCTTTGTAAACATGCAGTCTTAAATCACTAGTACACTATTACAAACAGACTACATAGTTAATCATTCTCACTGTGCATGTACAGCACCTTACTGCCCAGGCAAAGGTACGATATGGGTGGCAATAATTAGCCTTGGCAGAAGATCGAACAATAGAGATGTACGAGATTGGTATGAGATGGTGCGAAAGTCCACAGTGCCATTTAGCGACTGGCGATTTTCTGCTTTACCCAGAATAATTTTCTGCATGACGTAACATGATAACGTAAAAAGCTATAACTTCTTTCTTATTGCTATCTTAAAAGTAATTATCGGGCGCTTGATTTAACACTACGGCAATGTGCTGACAAACATGGACAAAGAGTGAGAAGAAAGAACTGCCGCTTACGATGGTCTGTCATCCGGGGACTTGGATAGGAGCTGTTTGATAAGCGCCCCTAAAGAGGATGAATACTGTGGTGGGACCTCCTGGACGCAGAGGGAAAAAATGGAACATTAGTAAGTTTAAATGGAGGCCTTTACGTAAGAAACGTTCGTTGATCCAATATTTACATTTACACTACTCGTTCCTTTATCCTGATGACTCGCTCACTATATTAGAAACTTCATAAATCTGTGTCAAGCTAATAGCCTCGTCAGCAATCTTCCTCCTTCGTAAGAAGATAACGCGAGGAGCCCATAAAGCGTCCGGGTGGGAGGCTTAATCTAAAGCTAAGCCTCATCAACACGGACTTTTTCGGAATGAATCTCTGGAGACAGAATCCTAGGGGTGTTATCGAAGGAGAGAACGGCAATTTTTTTTTTTCCATTTTGGTAGATTTGCAAAACTCATCCCACCCTTACAAATAACAATAATGATCCCCACCCTACCCTTCTCATATAACAATTAGTACAAGACTCACCCCATGATCTACTTTGACGATCTTGTAAAATAAACTGACAAAGTTCGATGCGTCAAAAGCGTAACGTAATGCACACATCTCAAACAGAAGACAACCAAGAGCCTAACATGGACAAAAAGGAATAAAATATTTATTAATAATTGAAACCCGATTAACTTATAAAGGCGTTACAGTATACTACATGTAAGTCAGCTTTGCGATCTACATGTATAAAGTATTGTGCAAATGAAATGCAAACGAAATTCGCGAAATTCGGTATTTTTAACGAAAATAAAGGAAATTTCGTCGAAAACAAAACTTCGAAGAACTTTCTTCAAAAATTCGGCAACTCATTGTTTCTACTTATGCGAAGGGCTCGTAAACCTTTGCAACGAAAATTCGCGTTACCTTGTGAAATCTCGTTCAAAAAACGCTACACGTTTTGAAAATTCACTTCTGTAAATTCAAAAAAGATTTCATTCTAAACGAAATTTTCCTATCGTTCTGTACATGTTTGTAATACAGGTTTTCGGGGATTTTCAGGGAAAGAACGCAACATACAGCTGTAAGCAATACCCTTTGAAGGGCAATCATGTCCACACAAGCTTACCCAGACATCAGCTTTAGAGCTGTATGGCATATCTTGACATAATTCTGGACTAAGATAACACGGTGTACCACAACAAGTCTGAGCCATGTCAAATGTGTTTTCCATCATTCGTGCAATTCCAAAATCACCTGGCAATAACAAAAGAACCCGTCCTTTTTTAAGTTTAAGATGCACCATGGAAATTCTCATTCAGCCAAAAGTTTTTTTGTTTATTTTTTTTTTCCTGAAACTGGAGACGTCACATGTACCACAAATTATATGATCTCACAATGCATGCATAACTCAAGACAAACAAACTTCCCAAAGAAAAAAATAGGGATAGTGGTACAGTTCATCAGTTGTGTGAGCTAGATTTGCAAGAGCTATATTTATTGTTTTAATATGGCAAAGTGCAGGGCTCTCAAAGATAATGAATTTTACTTGTTTTCTTTCTGTGTTGAAATTACTACATATCCACCCAAGGGCATGTTTAAAAGATGAATAATGGCAAAATGATGAAATGACTCTTAAAAATGTGGGACACAGTTAACCCATTTTATTATTGAAAGCTAACCACCTTCAAGTCAGTGATATTTAGGCTAACCCGAGTGCTATTTAGGCTAACTGAAGTGCTATTTAGCTTACCCATAGTGATGCATAACCTACATGTAGATGGCAGGCCTAAAACAGGGGAGAGGGGAGGATAAGTAGGCGGGAGAGCGGGGATGGAAGGAGATGGTGGGGGAATATTTCCTCTTCTTCCTCACAGTTTTTGCCTTCCCTGCAAACCTGTTCCTCATTTTCTCCAGCAATACTGAGGCTAGCGAAATGATGCATACATTTATACCTATTTTGATGACACCTTTCTTGGTCAAGAACACATTCTGTGATTTTAAATCTCTGAAAAAAAAACCCAGTTAATTAAAGGTTAATGTTAATTCAAAAAATAGACCCACCGTGCTTTAAAGAAATGCCAATTGAAAGTCAGTATGACACCAAAGAAGCTCAGAGAGAATGGAATTACTCCACCTGCAACTGTTGCTCAGTTCTCATGTGATATTGTGAAAAATTAACTAAATCAAAGGAAACTTACATGTAGTTATTATAGATGTACATGTATTATGTCTTTTGTAGTGTAAATACTCAAAAGCAGGTATCAAATATATTGGCAGATGGACACAGTTAAAAGATGACTTCCTTGGAGGGCCTTTTAAGGGGGGGGGGGGGTTGCATGTTCCCTTGATCCCTTAAAAACTTCATTTTATTTCCCTTCTTTGATTCCCTACTAATAAAATCCATTGTTCCCTAAACTTTTTTTTTTGTCAAAGTTCGGTTAAATTGTAGATATTATACCCTGTTCCCTCAGATCTCCCAAAACTATCCCCTGTTCCTTGAAATAAAATAATCACGTTCCCTCCTTCAGTCCCAAAAACCTGTGGGAGGCCCTCTACTTTTCGGAGATTACTTCGAAAACATGACAGTTCATATAAACCTTTTTGTTGGATTTCTTGAATTATTAAAATAAAATTAATATTACGTTTTAAGTGACTTGAGACTGTAGGGGTACTAATAAAAGAGATCACTGAAAATGATTCTGCACAGCACGGACAGGAAACACTGACTAAAAAATAAACTTGAAGGTTGAACTCAGTAGCTCATACAGTACCTATGAAGAACTTTCTTGGAGTGAATATGATGCAGAGCCATAGTCATCTGAATAAACCACTGTTGAGAGGTATTTAAAAGGTTGTCATAATTAGCCTTCAACTGAAATAATTACAATATAAAATAATGTAGATGTCGTAGTACTTGAGAAGAGACTATGTCAGTCATCATATTGAGTGAACTGAACCGTTACAATTCAATTGGGGACTGCTGTTTTGACAATCAGAATGAAAGTCATCAGCAATCAAAAGAAAAGTGTTTGTCAGTCAATAGTGTTGTAAGTCTTGTTGGTTGAAGCTGATTGGTCAGTTTAGCTGTGATAACATTGGCTGTAAGATGCACGAAACATTTGCCAGTTGGATTTTATATGCTTAGGGTAATAATTAAAACACTCTAAAGATAATAACAAAACAATAACATACCGGGTTTAAAATTTACTCGTACCTGTTAACTGTACTCTCACTGGTTAAAACATAAAATAATAATTATAATAAAATATTATGCGGCCCATGTCTCAAGTGCACTTCCAAGCAGTTCAAGTGGTTCAAACATCACAAAAGGACTTGTCATCTATCTACAGTGTAAGGGCACATTAGTCCTTCAAATGAAAGATCTTGTGCCATTCACAGAAACTGGCAAACTGTAAGTAACATGTTTACTTACTTGCATAATTTGTTCTTCTGAGAATGGAGAATTTTTCTGAAAGAGGGCATGACATAAAATATATATAATTATATAAATATTATCTTTAAAAATGTATCGTAAATAAATATACTTATTAAACAATATGCCATATCATAAAATAATGTAGTCCAGTGGTATTGAAACTACAACAGACAAGAAAACGTAATATTTAAAAACTGAAAGAGTTTTAAGTACTGTTAATATTTCTGAAGAAAGATATTTTTTTTATAATTTTGTTTGATGGATTATCTACTCAAGATCTGATGGTAATGGAAATTGAAAAAAGAGGATATTATTTTTTTCTTCACTATACCACACCGTAGCTTTGTGTTTTCAGGTGAAGGTGAAGAAGCGACATTTATTAAATGAATATCTTTTTTTTTTTTTTTCGATCTTTTGCAGATTCCATCAAGCATGTAAAAAAATCAGCCATATACACTTTAAAGCAAATTAAGGAAGGTAAAGAGTACAAAATAGAAATGAGAGTTCTAAGATATATCAAATTTCTATCTATCTGCTGCTCAAAATGAAAACAAATCACTAATTCCTTCTACATATACATACAGTAGTTGATTAGGGTTAAATAAACAATTCATCTTCTGTCAATCATTGTATTGTATCTTTGAATCTTCAATATAGGGAAAGTAGCATTTCTACCTTTGATGTATTTATGGTGATGGACAAAACACTGACCCCTAGTCCATGGACTACCCCAATGGACTACCCCAATGGACTACCCTAAAATGGACTACCCCTGAAAAAATACTATTTCAGATGAGATGTATGTAAAGAAGCTGCGATTATATACTTACACTGCACAGAGGATGCTTTTCTTTTCATTCCGCATCACCTTCGGTCGCCATTTTGAATAACTATACTGAACAAAACAATTGCTGTACACAAAAAGCGTGGACTCAAATCAAATCAAATATTCTGTGGACAACTCAATCTTGCCCCCATGTGATTCAGTAGCTCATGCAGGCTTTCTCGAACAGACGAAATGATCTTCAGGATGTTACTCATGATTTGTTTTGCTTGTTTTGTGCCGAAAATTATGGCACAGAAGCAGCTAGTCTTCTTGTTTTTTCCTGCATGTATCAAAATGAAATAGAAATGGGAATGAGGATAAAGCTATGGGACAGCAAGAAATTGCAACGACTACGCTACAAAAATTCAGAGTGGAGTGGAAGCAGTAGTATTCTTGGCTGGCCTGGACTATAATTATGTGGAAATTTTTGTGGTTTTGCGAGACTCAGTATATGGAAGCCTATCGAAGCCTCCTCCTCCTTTGTTACTGGAGTATGGACCAATTTTGAAACAGTACACTTGGACAAATCCTCCGTGCAGTGTAAGTACATAATCGCAGCTTCTTAACATACCTCTCATCTGAAATAGTATTTTTTTAGGGGTAGTCCATTTTAAGGTAGTCCATTTGGGTAGTCCATTAGGGTAGTCCATTAGGATAGTCCATGGACTAGGGGTCAGTGTTTTGTCCATCACCTGTATTTATTGCTACTATAGAATTTCAATTTGTATTTTTATAGTTTTTCAATTTGTATTTTTTGTTTCTATTGTAGCTGAAAAACCCACTTAGGGAGCTTCAATAAAGTTTGTATGTACTGTATGTATGTATGTATGTAATTGTAATGGAATGTCATGATGATCCATAAGACTATAACCTGTACCTCCAAGAGCTAGCTTTTGTAAATTTACTACATTCGATTTGTATACATGTATATACCAACCTCCCTTGCATTAACAATCCGATCTTGTAGAGTTCCTCCATCACAGAAATCCTTCAAACCATTATATGACAAAAATCTTCAACTGATTAATACTACATTTTTTTCTAATTATCTAAATTCTATTCAAATAAAGGTACATAAATTCCAAGCTTGGTCTCTCCATATTGTGTGATCTTGATCTTTGATCATTTGTCTGATCAAATTAACATGATTCTGTCAAGCACCAAGCCAGGGTGATACATACACATAGTTTTTTTAGTACCCTTGCATTAGCTACTGGACCTACATGTAATATTAAGTAAAGTTCTTCTGCATTACTTGCTCACAGTAATAAAAGAATGTACCCGTTCTCTCAACCCTGTTGTGCAAGTGAGTACCAGCAAATTGCCTACATACACAACATATGTTGAGGAAAAGGTTGTTGAACAAGGCATTCGCACCGTCTTTAAGTCCGACACGACACTTCGGTCACACTTAGTGCGACCAAAGGACACCGTCAACCCGGCTAAACAAGATGGTGTTGTCTACAGGATTCCCTGTGAGTGCGGCAAAGTCTACATCGGGGAAACAGGGAGATCTATGCAGGAGAGGATCAAAGAACACAACAGGGATATATGACTCGCCCGAACCCAGACCTCTGCCATTTCTGAACACACCCACAAGACCGGCCACTATCCTATCTGGAATGAGGTCAAGTTTATTGATCGAGATCCTCACTGGTACACACGTAGGGTCAAGGAAGCTATTCACATAAGACTTCACCCTAACAACATCAACAGGGATAGTGGAATTGAAATTCCTGAAGCATGGATACCCATGATCGAGAAACACAACAACAGGAGAACGGTACAACAGCGGACCACTGAGGGAACAGCTACTCGCCGGAATAATGGAACAATAGGAGGATCGAAATGCACCAATCCCAGCCGACCTTTGTGATATAAATGATACCGTGCAATCAGTCGACCTTATCGCCTGAAGAAGACTAGCAGTAAGCAGTCGAAACGTCGCGATCTACATCTCAAGTGACTACATTGTGAGACAAACAATAATACACTTTATTATGCACAACATATACGTGAAAATAAAAATGCCAGTTGGTAAAGAAAAGATAGATTTAAAACAAAAATCACATTAAGGTTGATACCTAATAAAATTATTTTCACTATACACTCCCCTGATACGATTGTTGTATCAGGGGAGTGTCCAGACAGTAGGATGTGTGTCCATTTATTTTTAATTAGAAAATTCAATTAAGCCATAGATCACTGACCAATGTAGCTGGTATGTATATTACATATTAATTTTCATCAATTTCTCACCTGTACAATGAAAAGTAGCTCCTCTGATGAATCAAAAAATGATTCTTGTAGTGAAACAACATGAGGATGTTTTAAATGAGCTAATATGCTGCAATTTCAAAAACGTACATGTAATTACTGTCTTATAACAAATATTCACTATACAGTGCATGTTTGTACATACTGTTAAAAGGAGGTATTTAATTACAGTTTCAATATATGCATGAACATGTCCGCTGAACAGGAGGACAAAACAATTGATATGCATGTACCCTGTCCACAATATTGCACTGTACAGCTACAGGTCCAAATTACATGTAAACTCTGCCACAACAATACGCAACATTTATGAACAAGATAATGGCCCAATTTATACCAGAGACGAATTATCCATCTGAGACGGATAATTCGTTGAAGTATAAATTTGGTACGAAGACGAATTATGGAGCAAAATTCGTCTGAGGCTGATTCGCCTGTTAGCATGTCTTGAAGACATGCTAACAGACGGATAAATCGTCTTAGACGGATGATCCGTCTCTACATTTGTATCTAGACGGAAACGTAGAAGGTTTGTTTGACAAAGTTTCCACATGAGAGGGATTGGTTTCTATATTAAATCTTCAATTTCTCCAAGAATGAAATGAAATGTGTCTCGATTAACTCGAATTCTTTTCTTGAACTGCAACTCCGACCAGTTTTGAAGGCTGTCCTCCCACCCCCATGTCTAATGCTCTTCTTTGCCATTTGTTTGTCAGCAACGCTACGAGTGCTGCTATATTGTTTTTGATCTCTCGCCAAGCTTCCACTCGGCTTGACACCAAAACACTCATCATGTAACACACGTAACACGTAACATATATGTAGACAAACTATTTGTCTAAATCCATCTTCAGATTTATACTTAGACGAATTATCCATCTGACGGATAATCCTTCTAGATGGAAAATTCGTCTCTAGTATAAATTCAGCCAATGGTATAAAAAAACTTGACCCCTGAGATTTTTTAGTGGATAATGTCCTGCCTATAATTAAACCTCTGACAGTTACATGGTATGGTCTGACTTGTACCTTGCTTCCTTTACAACAGCTTCTTTTGTCCTGCTCTTTTTGTTTGGATCTAAGATTATTTCCTTGATAGCAACATGCCTGTAAAATGAATAAATAAATAAATAAAGAAATATAAATGATTATAAATAAATGAATAATTAAATAGATAATAAAATAGTTCAGTCATTGAAGAATTCTTGTCTATATGTATATGTACTGTATATGCACCATACCTCAAACATCTACATGAATTCTAACTAACGGCATAATGGAAGGGGTGCATGGAAAAAAGCCCTACATGTAAGTGACTCTTAATCTCATGTCAAATTCTCCTTTTCTGTACAAGGAAGTGAAAAGCAATTTGCCAGGAGAATCTTGCAGTCTATCAGATGTCACTTAGGGTCTTATCCCATGAACTCTTCAGTTTATTGACAGCAAACTAAGTGTCCTGTAACTCACACAACAGTTGGAGGATTGGTGACCTGGTATTAAAACCGGAACATTGTGGGTCTTGGAAACTTTTGATTCCATCCCCAAATCTTGGAATCCCTTGAAGTGAGTCATAAAGTCTCATTTGAGACTTTATGACTCATCTCAAAGGAAAATAAGTACTATCGTAAAGATTTAAAAAACCTCTGTGATAACAATCTTCTTAATTAGCCTCATGCATTGTATGAAATTGGCACTGCAAGTATTATTTACATGCAGAGAAGCTAAATTAAACCAAGGGAATCCCCTCAAAAGCGTCTCCATCGTAGTTCGATCCTATGCATAAATATTAAGAAAAACTGAGTTAGACTACCCGATTCTACATGAACTCACCGAAACATGAATTGTAAACATGGACTTAAAAACTTATTTACAATAAATATTAAGGCAACATTATTAAGTATTAGTCTACATGTACATGACTAAGCCATGCAAACTACGCGGGTTAAAATGTAATGAAAACTTATCAAAACACTACGCAACGAACCTTCCATTTCCTTTCTCGAATGCTAGAATGACCTTTCCACCAGCTCCTTTGCCAAGAGTTCTTACCACTTCATATCTCTCCATCGCCTAGCTCAATCAAATTTTATAAGCTTACTTTGTGGTGCAAATGACGACTTTGGTTTCACATGTGTTGTTGAAAACTTATGTGATCTAGAGAGGTATATTAGGGCGGAAGATAAGTATGATAGGAAAAAAGAGGCTGAGGACGGAATTCTTGCGCTGATTGTGTAGGATTTCCATTGTCTAAGCGAATAGAACTACTTGGAATTCCTGCCGTTCCACTTTCGTTTCCAATGTAATCGAACGACGGGCTGAGTAGCCAGGCCTCAATCTAAGCACATAAAGCGTGGTCACCAAGCAATTGACTTCTCCTCTCAAGGTTTTGTGGGATTTTTTGCTTTACGGAGTACTGAACAGTTCCGTTTGGGAGTTTTCAGTTTTGTTGAAATATTTCTACCATTTAAAAAACCTCTTTGAAGAAAAAGGCGTTTGTAATGGCTATTCCAGTGGCACCTCAACCAGTCCAGCAGCCAAAGTCGTGGGGTATGTTTTGGCAAACTGCTAATCAATGCTTAACACATGGCTATGTGCATGTAAAAGACTTCAAAATCCACAAACGTCTGACAAATCTGTATTTCGACATCGTTTTAACCTTACGTCTTTTCCAGTTTTCAAGGTGTAGAAAGAATGTGGCGTAAATGATAAACTTCATTATGCAGAGTTAAAGTACAAACATACTTTGCGCTATAAATTGAACAGCATAGCCTTTTCGAAAGCTTTTCTGTTTTTAAAATGATCGTTACAATTTTTACTCTTTTTCAAGAGTAGGCATTGTGGTTTCTCATTTCATTATTGTTTTGATGGTGTCTCATACGTTTAACCAGTTAACTCGATTTTTTTTTTCTGTAATTGCTGGTGTCTTTCTACTGTTTCTTCTTTTAAACTGACTCATTAATAATTTATGTTTAATTGAGCGTTCCATTTGATGAAATGGTAGTCTTGACAATCTTAGCATTGATTCTGGTTTTAAAAAGAAAGTATTGGATTCCCACTAAATATCATAATTGAAACTTCACATACCATCTGTAATATTCTATTAAGCTTGTAATATCACACCAAGGGAAGAATATTAGAATTTTCATGTCCTTGGAATGAGTAAACTTGATGTTTACTTTTCTTGTCATTTTTATCACCTGACTATTTGTAAATGTGTAATCTATTTGCATATCAGTAATACTTGGGCTCTACTCATTTGAATCACTAAGTAACAGAAACACACAAAGTACGGTGGAATTCAAAAAACAAATTTGCTTTAATAATAAAATTGTACCATCTTAATTCCTTTTTAGAGCTTAGCTTGTATGAACTCCATCGCACACCTCAGGAAGCCATCACAGATGGAACAGAGATTTCAATTTCACCTCGCAGCCTCCACAGTGAGCTGATGTGTCCCATTTGTTTGGACATGCTCAAAAACACAATGACAACCAAAGAGGTGGGTCAAATGTTTAACTGGCTAATTAAGGAAAACAGGGCTTGTACAGTGTCATATAAATCTATATACATGTAAAGTGCTCTGGACATGAGCTTGTTGTAATTTCCTTGATATTGATTATGTGACACTCATCTCTTAAGTGTAGAGGGAAAACTGAAATTGTTAAAATTAAGGAATGTTTGTCACTAAAAGAAGGTGTTCTTGCTTGGATGGTTCTGTTACAGCTGTACATACTGTAACCGAATCTAGTGAATCATAAAATTATGATTTATTTCAAAGCAACGACATGTATGCACATCCCAAGGTACATAATAGTTAACAAGAATCTGTTCAAGAAGGTATTGATAAACCTGTTAAAGTATAAAATTATTCTTTATATCTAGTGCTTACACAGATTTTGTCAGGAGTGCATCATCACTGCTTTAAGGAGTGGGTAAGTACAAGACAAGTTTTATCTCAACTGTGTCAACTGACTGAATGAGAAACCCAGTTGTGAGAGAAAATTGCATTGTATCTGAGCAATAGGCCCTTTGCACGATCCGGTCACATGGTACAAAATCACACATGCTGGTGAGCAAGTTCCGCAGTGGAATTTCCAAAACAAAGGCAGGTCCAGGTGGACTGGTACGAGTGGCACTGTTTTGGAAGTCCCACTGTGCAACTTGCTCACCAGCATGTGTGATTTTGTACCATGTGACCAGATCGTGCAAAGAGCTTATTATAGTGACGTACAATGTATTGAATATAGCTGATAGAGTATACATGTACATGGTAAATGTTTCATTTCACTTTTAATGCCCACATCAGAAACAAGGAGTGCCCAACATGTAGGAAGAAGTTGATTTCAAAGCGCTCCTTACGTCCAGATCCTAATTTTGATGCACTCATTGCAAAGGTAAGGGATTTCTTCTGTGATTAGCTGTGACATTGCATTTACAGTATTCTAACAGTTGCCAATTATGGTCATTGTCGGTGTAAATGACTGACAGTATAATTAACTTGTAACTTTGATTTTATCCTTAAATTAACAACACCATTGACAATTCTGCAACCTGATGACCTAATATTAAAATATATTTTAATTTATTATTTGTCAATTTTTGTTGATGCTTTGATTGCTGTATGTAATCACAGATTTACCCAGACAGAGATGAATATGAAGCTCATCAGGTTGGTAAATCATGAGTTTAATGCTGTGAATAAAGTTCTTTAGTCTATACTGTACATGTAAATTAATGTACACGTTGTTTTATATGAGTCTATAAAGCAGTACATGTACAGTGTGTTAATTACTCTGTTACATGTATGTTTAATTGCATGCATATTTTGCCAGTAACATTCTCAAACTCATTAATAATATTATTCATCAAGTTAAAACAAAGAAAATCACAACCGTGAAGGAGGTTTGGATACCCAGTCTTAATTAGCATAGATTTTGATGATTTTATTTCTCCATTTATCCCTGACTGTACTCCTAATGTAAAAAATGTAGTGTTTTGTTTTGATTGAGAAGATATATCAAACACTCAAGACAGTGTTTCATCGGCTATCCAAACGCTTCGAATTTTGTCAAAAATACTCCGCTGCGCATCATACTTTCAACTCACTTCTCGGTGTTTGGATATCCCGATGAAACACTGTCTCTTGTGTTTGATATATTACATATTAACAAGCCTTGGCTCGTGCTTTTTTTAGCTGCTGTTGTAAACAGGCATATGTATTCTTTAACAGTCATAAATTTTGCTGTTCATGGATTGCCAGTCCTTTGCAGTTCTTTGATTGTCGACAGTAATTACTAATTCCTCGGATGTAGAGTGTGAACCCTCAAGTGGAGTCACTGTGCAAGCCAAATGCTCTTCTTCTCCAGAGTAAATACGACAGACCTCCTCTGATTATTGAATGCCATTGCATAATAAATTGTTCTGAATATGTTCTTTCTGTTAAAATCACCTCTAGGAGAAAGTTCTACAGAGATTAAATAAACACCATAACCAACAAGCTTTGACCAGTAGCATTGAGGAAGGACTTAAACTCCAAGCAATAAACAGAGCACAGAGAGTGGTATGTTTGTTAATTTACCAGATAGTATGTCTTGATTTTGGTTTTATAGGCTGGGTTCCGCTGTACATACATATAAACATGGGTTTAGTCTTCGTTTGAGCCTAGTGAGCCACTGGGTTGGCATTTATTTCCCAGTTTCAGACGGACTATGAGTACATGTTCATGCAGGCATTTAGCCAGATGGGTGTCCAGGCATCCTGTGGAAGGCCACTTTTTGAAGGAAATTGTTTTATTAAATTTCATGTTGCCTTATAAATTGTTTGTTTGAGCAGGCCCAAAAACAAATTTTGGACACCCACTTTTCAAATTGTGGGTAAAAGCCTGCATGTATAGTACTGATTTATGCTCCTGGCCCCTGTTATTTGTAGGCTGAGTTACACCATCTAATGGATGAATCGCTATCCAGTGGATAAGTGGTAACAAAACAAACTAAGCTATTGACTGGATAGTGATTTATCTACTGGATAGCGTTATCCACCTTTTGAACAAACTGGGCCAGGGGGGCTGGGGGACTTTGAAAATAAAGACAGTGTAACTGGGAACACAAAGCAATGAACAAGCATGGTTCAAACTCTGACTACGTGATCCAGAGTCAAGCTCACTAATCAAAAGACTGTGCTGAACTCCCAAGTCATACATGTATTACACCTGCTGAAAAAGCAAGAGCACCGCAGTAAACCAGGGCAATGCTGGCCTAAACAGTGCTAAGTGTAGGAAAAATAAATCTCAACAGGCTAATACATTTCCTGACTGCTTCTCTACATGTTCCTTAATATTTCAGAGAAAAAGATCATCGGATGACCCATCAGCAGGTAACTATTAATACCATTATTTGTATCCTTGCATGTCCTTACATGTACACTACATGTCTCTAGCTAGCATACTGTACATACGTACATGTGTGGAGAGAAAGAAAAAATCTGTGAAATAAAAATCTGTTCACATTTTTAAGTGCCCAGGTTTTTGCATTTATCTTGTTGACTGTAAGTTCCGGTCCAGATAAATTACACTGTATGTGAATTTGTCCAGCTCTACACTGTATAGCAATCAAATGAGTGTCAGTTTGATTGATTAGAATACACAGTTTGCACCTTTAATGGAGTGCTTTAATCTTTCTATTAGCCCCAGGGATCCCAGTTACGCCAGGTGCTACAGGCCAACCACCAGCAGGAGAAGGTGGAAGCAATGTTGTACGTAAGAGACAGAAGACTTCTTCAGATCCTGAATCCGATGCAAGTGAAAGTAAGTTTTACACAGGACACATCAGAACCAAGTGCTGTGTCTCTTGATGGGAGAATTACATTTCGCAAGACCAGTGTTCTCCTTTTCAGGCGGTAACCAGTAAAATTTGCCGTCTGTAGGACCACTCATTACCGCCTAAAATCCCTTGGAATTCTTGAAATTCAACAGGTAAAAGAAAAAAATATAGTTGTTTCACCGACGTAATCGGTATTTTATCCTTGTAAAAGAATAAATAAACAGATTAAAAGATAAACTGGGCAGGCTATGGTTTGTAAGTATTACTATCTGTGGCTTTCAAACTTCAAGGCAAGATCCGCGAATTTTTGGCGGGCTTTCTGCCACAATTCCATCGTGGCAGATGTCATCTCTTCGCACGTGCATCGGTAGTTGTTTACGTTCAGTTTCACGATGAAGCAACAACGAACCCTGTTCTCATTTCTCTCCCTCATAATGGCAAGAAGTCACGAATGGAAACAGTTACAGTTCCATGAACTTCCCACCTAACTATTGGCTTTAGAAAACTGGTGTTGTTAAATTGGCCAACATTCACGTGTGGTGATCAAAAACTTTATCTTTGTTACGAAATGCTCCACATTTAGGTCAAAAGTGTTTAAAATCTATTTTCAGACAACGTTTGAGAGAATCCTTGATAATAGAACCCTTCCAGAACGTGAATGAAAACGAATATGCAGTGATTTCGTTTGGTTTTGGGAGACAACCGCTGATTTTGTAGTGACACTTCATGTAAGCACAGCGAGGATACCCCGGAAGTGGCTTTTGCCTATTTTTCTGTGACTTAAGGTTACAGTATACCTTCGGGTCGGCAATTTTCTTCAAATTTGGATTTTTGGGTCAAAATAGTGGTCGAAGAATAATCTCTAATTTCTGAAAAAAATTTTTGAAAAAGGCTAAATATTGGCGGAGAAATGGTGATTTTACGTTTTCACCGGAAGTAATAGTTTACCTCTTGATTGACAGCCCTATGGCGCATATGCAATCAACCGAGACGATTTTCGTACGAATTACCTATATGGATGTCACAAATTGACTACTCGGTTGATCAGCATTGTTGTTCTGACTACCCAGCATTTTTGATATTAGGCGTGTCTCTATTAAGTTATAAGTAAACATAGACCACATTTAAACCATGGACCGGTTCAAAAAAGCGAAAACAGCGAAGAACGAATGAAAATACATCAGTGAGTGAAGAAGTTCGCCATGCGGATGAAGCTATAGTTATCGTATAAGGCGGGCAAATATTCGTGGTGAGAGAAAAGAAAGGTTCTGTAAAAATTTCGGAACTTGACAGCAATAAAAGGGATGCTAACAGAGACTCTTCTGATGAGTCCGATATCGACGAATCGTCGGACTCATTGAGACCATTTGAAATATTATCCATGCACAGTTGCCCACACACAGTTGCTCTCCGCGCTGTCTTTTGTTTGTTTCCTTCGCTCAGCCACTCTAGCGTTCGTATCCTTTTTAGTCTTCCCCATTTTGCCAGACCAGCTTCAAGAAAAACCGAGTTACAGAAAAATTATCTCTCTGCCTTCAGTTCCTTGAGCGCATTGCGAAACACAAGAGTTTTTTAGAGATTCACGCGTAAATTTCACCAGGAGGTTAACGGTAGTAAAGTTTCCCTGCACTGATTGGCTTAGTTATCTGAGAACCCAGTTGAAGGCGTTTGTGGGCGGAGTTTGTTTGCAAAGCAGAAAATTTTTCTTAGCGCTGTTTTCTCGAATAAATTTTTTCACTTGAAGTAGACACTTTAAAGAGTTATAACTCAAAGGGAATTTGTTCAATTGCTCTTAAATTTGGACAGTGGCTAGTTTAACATATAAACTACAAAAGCGTGTCTTGGAATTGTTAATTTCGAAATACTTTTTCTTCAAGAGCGATTTTTGTACGATCACTCTACATTTTTTTAATCCTATTTCGAAAATGTTCTGTAACTTTTTACTGCAATCGAATATGCCAAAACGCAGACACGTTTTTTAAGTGCTTTGGGCCCTGAAACCGAGGAAAAACTTAAATTGGTGAAAAACGAAATTCGCTTTGACTTGTAGCTTTCGAAAGGTGATTCGGACGCTTGCATTTAGTGGTCGTGAAAAATTTGATGATTCATTTTCTTTCAAAATTCTTGGTATAGTTTGATAGCCAGCTCCATAAGCTTTAATTTGATATGGGTGTTTAGGTATCTACAGCTTAGACTGCACGCGCTACATTGCTTGCGCATGAGACACCCCTGAAGGTATACTGTAACCTTAAGGGCAAGAGAATTAAGACAAAGAATAAACACTTAAAAATGAAAATGCCATTTGATTTCATTTGACACCTAAAGCCAAAGTTGTAAAATTAGGGAACTGTAATGCATATTAGATGGAGGTCTTTTCAAAGAAATGTCTTTACTAGAAAACGACAACATCGGCGATGAAGTGGCTTTGCAACTCGAGAAAGAAACACCTGTCTTGGAAAGCACTCCACGTGCATTGATTTGAATTCCATTTAATGTACAGAGCAGACCTAATAAACAAGGCTGTGATTCACCTGATTGCTTTACCGGTTCAAAATGCTCTTTTACTTGTTGTACTGAAAACAAGGGAGAACCCTGCAAGACTGTCAAGAATCATGTCTTAAGAGAGGGATGTGACTTTATAGCTGCAGTACTGACATTCCACATCGCAAACTGTAAACTTTCTGGCAAGTTCGACGCTGGACAGCAGCCTTTTAGACAAACTGAAATTAGCTATAATAAAGGCATGTAGGTTATGTGATGGTCAAATTCAATATTCCCAGAAGTTTTTGGTTTTTTGTTCTTTTGTTTTGTTGTTGTTGCTGTTGTTTTTGTTTTGGACAACATGGATATTGACGAGGAAAGCTCTTCCTGGTTTATTAGTTAATGGTGTAGAGCATTAATTTTCCTCCAGAAATGACAGAAGAAGACAGCATTTGTTTGAGATGAATGGGTGGAATAATAGAGGTGTGCACCGGTACCTGATAATTAGTTATATGTTAATTATATTTTTACAGATACCTTAGATTCCACTGGAGAAGCTACTGCTGAAACATCAGAACCAGTAAATGTAAGAATACTCTTAGTACAGTAATTTCAGCAAAAGTATCAAATATTATAAAAAAAATTTGTTAACAACTACAGTCTGTATGGCCTTGTTAACCAGACAAACCCCAGTTTGTGACCATTCAGATGAACAGCACTTTATTTTAATAAGTGCTGTTGCTTTGCGAAGTGAAGAGTTAGGTTGTTGAACAGCACATGATATAGAAACTTGTGTTGTCTTTTCTAATATGTAGTATTACCATGGCTATCAATAGAGGCCGTAACCCTTATCACCCATTACAGCTGAGCATACTCGATGGGCCGTTGATGCTACAGGTGAACTTGCCTGTGGTTGATCAATACTAATTCACCCAAGGCCATGCAGTATTAGTTACAGGTGTAAGGATCAAGGTCACCTGTGGGTGAATCAAAACTAAATGACCGGCCAGATTACAACCCATAATACAGGTACATGCACGGCTGTACATAAGGAGATAATGCTGCGTCAGTAGCTAAAATGATTGTGTTATTGCAGGAGATAGAACTGGTCTTTAAACCACACCCCAAAGATCATGACCCAGAGACGGTGGCTCAGCAAACGCGCTACATTAAAACTACAGCTAATGCCTCAGGTGAGTCAACCTACTAACTGGGGTCCCAATGATTTTACTTCTGGTCATTATCAGTCTCCCTTTAAGTTCCACCTCATCTCATTTCTCATGAGATGATTCTCATTTTTCTCAAGAAGCATCTCAGCATTTTGTTTGTGAGGAACTTGGTTTCTAGGATATGTTAAATGCTTTTAGACATGTTTGGTTACAAGTCTGTATATGTATTTGTTTTTGGTTTGTATGTAGTAACCTTCTAGTTATGGTGTCATTTTGATCACGACTACTGAGTTATTTTGTCTCTTTGCCTGTAGTTGACCATCTTGCCAAGTATCTTGCCATGAGACTGGCGCTAGAGTCCCAACAAGAGGAAACTGGTTAGTGAGAAAAGTCTAATAGCCAAGTTGTTTTGGAAGTTAATTATAATAATTATTTCAGAGATAACTGCACTTACCTTAGCAGGTCTCGGAAAAAGTGCTGTCGGACCATTGTCCCAGACAAGTAGATTTCCTTTCTTTC
Source organism: Orbicella faveolata (assembly GCF_042242905.1). Lineage (NCBI taxonomy): Eukaryota > Metazoa > Cnidaria > Anthozoa > Scleractinia > Merulinidae > Orbicella > Orbicella faveolata. The sequence goes on along the minus strand of NW_028301576.1, from coordinate 1,164,106 downwards.
AAGAAACTTTTCATTCTCACTTTCCCAATGGGCGAGGGCTCCACTCAGGCAAGTTATCTGCCAACTAAATCGTTAAAAGAGCAAACTAAGACTTCCCAGGGCAAGCAAAATTTGAGAGCTACTCATCCAAAGCTAAGCTGGAATTCAAGTTTTTTTCAAGCCCTGGCTTAGTTGTTCATACATTTGATGGCTATATGTCAATGTGGTTATTATTCTCTCCTCATTTTGGTAATTACATGTATATGTTTTTAAAAATATTATATGTATATTAATGACAGGTGGTAACACAACTGAAGAGACCAGTGAAGTCCCACAGTTCACAATATACATTGCAAGCATGCCAGGACAGTATACAGTGAGTAAATTGCATGTCTACTTGTACTTACAATCAACTGTGTGGCCAGTATATCACATTGTGTTCAAATGCTTTCCACGCAATGCCATTGACATTGTACAGGTAGATACCCACTGAAGTAAGCTTTCTTGAATTATTTCCTTCCATAAGGTGCAGTACACTGTACATGTTGTATACGCTGCAAGCCTATACAGCATTGATCAATATTATCTCCACAGTCTCCATCTGTGTTCGCTGTCCAACCAGGAATGTAGTTCAGACTCTAAGAGAGCCTGTTAGGGTGGGATATATTTTGTTAGATTCTTGCAGTGTGTAGTAATTGGTTAATTCCCTTTATTTCAACTTTTCAGCCTCTTCCCGGTTCAATGATATTGGATTTTGTCAATGAGAAGGTACATTGATTTAAGTCACATATCATGTGTTGGTGCACTATCTATCTATCATCTACATGTATCTATCTAAAAAATCAGGTTGATAGTTCCTCATGCAGTGTTGTAGGAAATACTACTAATAGTGTTAATAATATACATGAAAAAATTACTCGATTCTGATTGGCTGAGAGCAGTGCAGTTCAAGTGTAACACCAGTGCAAATTACGCATGATTGTAATTCTGGATAATGATTGGCTGAGAGACAATAGGAAATTTTCGAAGCCAATGATATTACATAAAATTATGAGGAAAATTTTGTGCGGAAACTTTGAAAAAGGTTTTCTCAAATGAGGAAAAAAGGGCTTCAAGAAAGGTCTTCCGGCACTTCCTCCATGCAAATGTTTTCATGTTTATAATTATTATTATTAATAAGTAATCATACAGTTTTTCTCATTCAATTTGGAATTAATTTGCACGTGTGAGTTTTTCAAAAAGCTGAAATTGCACGCGCCAAAGCGGCCCATGCAATTGCAGCTTTTTGAAAAACTCACTCAAGCAAATTAATTCCAAATTGAACTCAAACCGTATGATTACCTATACTTATTTGTTTATTTGCTTGCTTGTTTCTCTGCAATAGGATTACTGTACTTAGTAATAGGTATCATACTTTCAATTGCTTACATTTTGTTGATTTTGTTGTTCAGTGTTGTTGTTGTTGTTGTTGTTGTTTGCAGTATTGGAAAGTGAACAAGCCATTGGAGATGTATTATGCCCTTACCAAACCACAGAGCTGACAGCATTCATAAGCATTATCATACAGACCTGCCTCAATTTTGTCTACCACAAAAAAAGGCTCTAAACGAGTGACAGGCTGCTGTTTGGACACTTCCATTCTTTTTTCGTTTAACTCGGTTAACAGCATAGGCTCCTTGCTGTAGTTTTGTAAAGTACTTAAAGAAAATAATATGCATTCTGCCTAATTTGCAAAGATTCTTCATGTTTTTGTTCTGAGTTTATAATGCAACCTGACTTTTTGCGATTCACATTATGTTGTAAAAATGTGTCAGTGATTGTCAGGTAACTTTAAGTCTAATTTATATTGAGCCTCTCTTAGGAGCTACAGGAGACACTTTGATGTTTTAAAACCCTCTAAGTAGACCCAGTTAAATGTTTGTCAAGGGTATATCTTACTGGGTAACTGTTACAAATTGGCATTTGAAGTTATGACATGACCTGTTTTGGGAATCTTAGTTTCATCTCTCTCATATTGCTTGGCAGTCTTAGCTGAAATGTTGATTATGCTTGATCCTGTATCAGAAAAGTATTGTACCTTTGATTACCTTATTTGTTGCAATTACTTTGTCAAATAAAGTCATTTGTAGCCTGTGTGTATACATTTACCAAACAGTTGCATTCACAAGGGTGTTTTGTGAGGTTTTATTATTCCTAGTTTTTATTTTGTTTTTTACAGCTTAGTTACATTGTATTTTATTAGTTATTTTATTTTACCCATGTTTTAAAATCATTGTAAAGCGCTATTGGATAGCGGTAGAAATAGCGCAATATAAATAAAGTATTATTGTTATTGTTGTTAGCAGTAGCAGTAGCAGTACCAGTACCAGTACCAGCAGCAGCAGCAGTAGCAGTAGCAGTAGTACATTTGTTAAATCTCCCTTGTAGAACATTTGTTTTTCTCCCAGCTCCCATTGCCCTTTGTGAATAGCTGACGTTTTGCATGTAGTCTTGCTGGGTCCCAGATAGCCTCTGAATCTGGTTCACAAACCATAGAGAGTGGTGCTGGTTATGGAGCCAAAGCACTCGACTTCAAGGAATGATCTTGCCAAAGTGAGCTAAATTTCAGCCGTCGCCCTGGGTATAAACCCACTCCCAGAGAGAAGCCCCTCTTCAGGAGTGGACTCAAGGAGAAGGCTGAAATTCAGGCTGTTTGCCGGGAGATTTCCGAACTTTGTGGGATTTTGTCAGGGTGTTATTGTAGTGTAAAGGTTTATAAAATCGTACCATTTTTAATGTGCTCGATATTATTACCCTCGATAGTTACAGCACTTGATGTGACGAAAATGTTGTATGTCATCGCACAGAAAACAAAATAAGTAGAGAAGTTTGTCATATTTGTATGGGACTATACATGTGCCTGTACTTTAATACTGTAATTATTTTGGTCTAAAACGAATTAAACAGCGGACCCCAGGACTACCCTTGCGGGAAATTCCGGTATCCCAACGCTCCGTCCCTTCCTCGTATTAACCGGAAGTGACGCTAACCACACGTGGAGAGTATATGATGTCACGATTGAATGATGTCGAATATTAGCTCGGCAAGTGAAAATTGTTTCGCAAAGTTTTGAAGACGCTGAACTTAAAATCTGAAATCACGATTTAGACTTCTCGGCAGCCAGTCTAACAGGAAATCAATAGAAGACGGACATGTTTTGGTGGGCTTTGGAGTTGTTGAGCAAATACTTGCCAGAGATCGGACTCACTGGAGTGTATGCAGTCGCTATATTAACTTTCATTGGCTTGTGTTCCGATCGGCTGCGGCACAAAAAGAAAGAAAAAGACGTCCTTGATTTCGACGATCAAGTTGGAAGGCGTCTGGGAATATTTGAAAGCATGGTTGATGATCTACACAGTTGCGGTGGAAGTTTACTGACGATTGTTCTTTTGTTGAAGTCCAAAGTTGCCCTTCAGCCGACAGTGGTGCGAGAAGTGTTGGAACTTCTGCCCAAAAAACATTCCATTCTTCGCATGCGAGTCAAAGAAATCACCGTGAAGGGAAAAGAGAAGCCGCTGAAGTGTTTTATTGAGATGGATGAGCCATTTACCGTGGATTTTTATGTCAAAAATAAACAAGCGAGACATTGGGAATCTTCGTTTGAAAAGGAACTCTTGAGTCCGTTCCAGGCCTCGGACGGTCCCCTGTGGAGAGTTCGAATGCTCAAGGAAGAATTTGAAACAACAGAGGGGTGGTACAGTAACACATTGCTTTTCACTGCACACCAGCTTATTGCAGATGACACGTCTTTATTGAAGCTTTGTGACGACTTTTTAAGTCTCTTGAACACAAGGCACAACAATAATTACTTACCAAGTTCTGATGAAAGCATGAAATTAATTTCTGTACCCCTGCAGGCTTCCCTTTCAGATCTTCTAAAGCGTCACATAACCACGCCACAGCTGGACAGGTTGTTGCTTGCTCTAAAGCCAGTGTTCACTCGGTTGCTGTATAAGATTGTGGGTAAGCCAAGAAATCAGTTCACAGCTATCATTCCGCCAACCAGCTTGCGTGATCCTCGTACACTGAAAAAAACCTGCATCCTTCCAAGAAATCTGCCAAAAGAAGCAATTTCAAGATTTGCGATGAATTGCAGAGAGAACAAGTGCACTGTGCATGGAGCATTCATTGCTGTGACAAGCATTGCCATGGCAACAATGTTGCAGAATGGTGAATTAAGAATACCAGTGACTATTCCATTGAACTTTAATGTGAATGTCAGACTGGAGTGCAACCCACCAATTACAGGCGATGATCTGGGTTGTTTTTCTTTGGACTGCGAGCTTAAGATGCCTGTGCCAGTATTGAAAGAAATGCAAGAAGATTTCTGGAAATTTGCACAGGAGTGTACAAAACAGGTGCACCAAGCTGTCACGCAAGGCAGACATCATTCTTCTTTGAAGCTTCTTCACAACTTGGATGTGGACCTTGCAAGAAAACTTCACAAAGCCTCCAAAAATAAGAAAACAGCAGGTCGTTTAGATCCTTTGTTTAACGTATCCAATCTTGGTCGCTTCAACTTTGGAAAAGAGGGTGAAACAAAGTTTTACGAGTCTAGAGGAGTTTATTTTGCCAGTGCTGGACATAATTTTGGTCCTGTGTTTGGAAACAACATAGTCACTATCAATGATGAACTGTTTTGGAGCTTTGTGTATTATAATAATGTGGTTACCCATGACGTCGCATGCCAATTTACTGACGTGGTTTTCAGTACACTAAAACTTGTTTCATGAAGAAAGTCTTCAAGTGTCTTGATTAAGCTCATCATGAATTTATTATAGGCTACCTTTAGGCTCAATTTTCAGTGGAATTTTTTTGTTTTATTCAGAGATTTGTTATTTTTTAGTTCACTGTCAAGTCAGCAGGGGTGGGTGACTATCAATTTGTTAATTTTTACACTTATACCATTAGAGAGCTGATGATTTACAAAGAAGCCAACTTAAGCCAAGGGAAATGCTATAGAGTCATGTACTGCAAACAAAAATTAATATTGAGAGTACATAAGAAGGTGATTCCTATGTTTTTCAAGTGCTCTTTAAAAATTTACTTGTCACATGGCATTTTGGGGGTTCAAAAATAACATTCTATAAAACCAGATTTCTTTGATCAAACAGTGAAACATGACATTTGAAAGAACGATCCCAGCCCCTGACAGTATACATTTGGAGGGGTAGAAACTTCAAAATATTCGTGTAGATGATATATATTTTTTATTAGAAAAGGCTCCTTTTGTTGTAATTTTCCAGTGAGTAATCTTTTCTAACAGACTTAAACATTTTTTATGAGAAAAAATGTAATATTATTTGGAAAAACACTGTTGCTATTGTAAAGCAATATATGCTTAGGTACAGATGTATTTAACAGGTAGCATTTCAGCAGAAGAGTTAAGTTTGCAAGCTTAGAGAAGGGGATAGAGAGGGGAGAGTCCAACCTCATTTTCAAAGTCTCTCTTTCCACCCACAGGAATTAGAGAGATGCAGGTGTGAGGTTGGATTATCAACTGGGCGTCATGGAAGGAACGGAAACTGGGATTCTAACAGAGCAACCCCTCCTTGTTCCCATGTCTTTCCCCCCCTTCCCCTCACCCGCCAATCACTCCTCAAGCAAGTTAAACTGTGCTGACACTGGGCTTGGGATGCCATACAGAATATGATGAGTATGTGGAATAAAGCCCTGAGGGGCTTTTGGAAAACTTTGGGGCACATAGGATTGAAATACCTACAGGCCTCTGGTTTTAGTTATTGTTTCAAAAAATTGTAATTACAACTAGTTTTTTTAGACAGTTATGAAGACAAGAGAGGACTGTAACAACTGCTGGGAGGTATTTGAATGCTGGTTACCTCCATGTTTTGCAAAAGTCACTTAGAGCTTTATTCCACACATACCATATTATGGTGTTATGTTGTGTTTGAGATTATTTTTGAAGAGGTAAATAATGACTAGCTGATTGTTTATCATGTTCAGTGTCTGATCTGTGTGAACTTGAGCAAACAAGAAGAGCTACTGTAACATAGGAAGTTTTAAGTTCTCCTAAATCTTAACCATCCGATATCAATAAGAGTTAATTAATATTTAATTGTTGATATTTAATTAATTTATAATTTAATTGTAGCACTTTTAAGTGTTGTACACTTGCATCTGAAAAAGGATAAAGTTTGATTTGAGGTTTATTAATTGTAATATTCATCAAGTTACAAAATCCTTCTGAAAGCCCTTTTGAATAGCTTTCATTCAAACCAAGTGTGACCCTTCAGGCCGGACCATGTCCCGGTTTCTGTAGCATGAAATGAGTACTTCTATTCCCCCCCGGATGGGATGTTAGACCATCGCAGGGTTACCCCCCCCCCCCCCAGCATTTAATTCGCTGGTACCCATTTATACACCTGGGTGGAGAGAGGCACTGTGACATTAAACTGTCTTGCCCAAGAACACAGCACTATGTCCCCCGCCAGGGTTCGAACCCGGACCGCTCGATCCGGAGTCGAGGCCACCGTGCCTTCCGCTGTTGTGACCCAAAGGGTAAACAAATTATTGAAGAGACTGACAAAAATGCTGTGGACTAGCAACTCCTTGAGGGCTGGGAGCAGTAATACTTCGAGTCAGTATGTGCTGCTTCATAATGCAGCGTGAAGATAAGCATAGAATATGAAAAAACAGGAAATATTCCTGAAGTAAAAAAATGTATCGGATTTTATAAAGGGTCGCTGACTGAACGAAGTCGGATTTGAAAAAAATAAAGGCGCTATTTAATATAACAGCAATCATGCAGGGGAGCAACTTTTATCTAGTGCGGCTGCGAGGGAAGTTCACTTCGGGGAGGGGTGATGCCTGATAATCACTTTTTAAGCAAACCTTCTACGAGGGTCTCAATGGGGTTAACTGGTAACATATTGCCGTAAAACGGGCCAAAAATTTAACCTTTAGGCGTAAAAATTGGAAAATTCTAACCGTTAGCCGAGAAAAGAATTAGCCACGAAAGAGAATTATTAAAAGTCTCAAAATCTCTTTTAATGAGTTTTTTGTTTCTTGCCTTGTCGCGTATAAGCTATATTAATGTACAATTCTTACATATAATGATACCTTTTACTGGCTCGGTATGGTCCTAGGACATTATGTTTTACAGTAACCAAAGAAAAAATTCAACTTTCTTAAACATGATGAAGTAAATTTTGAACTTTTTGGTTTGCTTCTGATTGTTCAGTTTTTAACTGAGATTTTCATCTGCTGTTGCTTTTACCCTGCCTTTGCCTTTGCATATTCTTTGACTTTGACTTTTGCATTTGCATCGTTGTTTCTATTGGTGCTGTCGTTGTTGTTGTTGTTGTTGTTGTTGTTTAGGAATACATGAATGTAGCCCTAAAGACTGGGTTATCCTAAAGAAAAACACTGTTCACTATAAACTACTGTCTTCATCCAGGCTTCACGTAGTTTAGGCTGTCTCTGGGTAAACGCATGTCACTGGTCCCTGAGCACGTATTCATCATAATAATACATCGACTGCGAGCTGGGGAGAAAATCAGTTCAGCGTTCTTTTTGCGCGTTTTTTGGTGTCAAGTTTGTTGGGGAAGCAGCACCCAGTCCTCTGTTCGTTTTAACCTCGCTCTCGCCACAAGCCCCGTCGAGGGACGTTTCGCCTGGTACGTTCGTCTCTGCGTTTGGTTCTGTACGCGTCTCTGCGTTTGGTTCTGTACCAGTGGCGTTGCTGTTGTTCGCCGGGTTCTACCTGCGCATTTTCGCCCCTCCCTCCCCCTCCTCTTTTTTCTCCGTTCCTTTCCTTTCCTTACCGCTTACTAGCCACCGGTTGTGATCGGTGTGACTCGGTGCAATGGGCGCACCTCGCTATTGTAGCAGTTTCCATAGCAACAGTCCAAGCACCCCTCTCTCGGTCTCCCAACTCGCTACGGAGACCAGACCCTGGTGCCTGGACTCTTTGCATCCCCTGCCAGTCCTCTCCAGTAGTCGTGTAGCGCAAACATTAAGTAATAGAATTCCAACAGAGTGAACATATACGTCATTGTACAGCAGGGAACTGACGTCATTACGCTGTAATCCATTTGAGACCTTCGGGCGCGAGAATTAAACCCAGGCAACTGGTTTAACGAATAAGAGACAAAACCGCTTTTGTTGAGATAAAGTGATCCCATCCAGATACTTGAGTCGCCATCTTATGGCCAATTAGTTAAAAATACAAGCTGAATGGACACAAAATGTAAAATATTGATATCAAAGACAAAAGAAAACAACAAAAGATATCCTATATTTTGGTTTTAGTTTAGTGAAAACTTCTTTTGTTTTCTTCTATACTCTAGTTAAATATTTATACAAATTGTGATTCTGTTTCATCGATACCACAGGGGAAGAAAAACATTCACAGGGAAAACGATTCTCAGAAAAGCATCCTTTCTTCACGAGAGAAAACTTTCAGCCCGGCTACCGAGTAGATTCACAGTACCCTGTACCACATCGAAAGTATGATGAAATTCTCAAACTTCAGTATGTAGCTCAGAAATGTTTCTTCGTTTTGTGAGATTCACAAACAGTAAGCTTTAAACCAAAAAATTCGATCATGCAAGTAGCATCAAATTTTCCTTTGAAGAGCATTTTAAAGCGAATCTTACGAAGTGTAAATTCTCTTCTTGTTGGCTGTGTAATGAGTGTCGTTTATGTACCTACAAGACATCTTTAAATATCATCAATGACGGAAACAAGGGAAGGAAAACATCTACAGCGCTTAAAAGCATTATACGCCACCGGGAGGTTTGCTCCAAATACTCTGGATCAACAAGGCATGTGTCATATTCATCATGCAGTATATCGTGGCTATTTGATGTGTGCTAAGTGGCTATTGAAACATGGAAGCAGCTTAACTACCAGGTAAAAAAATATATATATTTTGCAACACTGTCTATTAAACTAAATGATGCGAGTAATGACCATTTATCCAGCGATTTAAATAGATTTAATTAGAGGTTACGTTTTCGGGCGTTTTTCTGCGCAACCTGCAACTTATATGTTTGAAAATAAACGGCGTTTTGAAACATTAACCCCTAGAACTCTTCATGACCTTGAAAGCTTAATCCTCACAGTTTCCTGAAGATCGTTACGAGTATATTTCAGCTGTGATGACGTTCATCAGTTCTAGATAACATTGAACACAATTCAATGCCCTGGACTAACTAAAAGAAATCTATGTGGCAATAATTTGCGAGGATATCAATTACATCTCAGGGTTTTAGGCTGCGGTTAAATATTGATCTGCAAAAGCATTTTCGTTTTTCTTCCTGAGCAAACAATGCGACTATTGAGAAAAACTAATTTTATAAATTGCTTTCTTTCAAAAAAAAAAAAAAAAAACTATGAATTTGTAAAAACCTGGCTATAAAAGTATAGCAATATTTTTTAGTTTTAATGTCCTAACAAGTCCCAAGTCTCATGCAAACGGGCATTCGTCAAAGAATAGAGACAGTATCGAACGTAATTAACTAGCAGTGAAACTCTCTCATTTATGACAAGATGAATATGCTCAAATTGAACCCAACAACAAACCATTCGTTCTGTCTCATTCATGATTCAGGTCAGCTGAAGGCTCGGTACCAGCTCATTACGCGGCTGCAGGTGGCCATCTTGGATGCCTCAAATGGATTTACCGAAAGGCTTCGAAAAGTATTTGCTTTACGGTTTGTGAACTCAGTTGATTTCAAATCAAAAGAAGTTAAAATTAACTTGTAAAAATTCATTAAAATTTCTTTCTTTCTTCGTTCGTTGGCACTAAAACCAACGATACAATTAGCTGATAGCTGAAATCAAGGACCTCCTGGAAAAACATATAAATGGGTAGTATCTTCACTCGTTCAGCTATGCGCTATTTCTTGACTTTCGCAACATACCAACGGTAATTCGTTGCCTATGCCCTTTTATTTATTGTAATTCATTGCCTATGCCTGATGCAGCCATCCTGTATAGATATGTTTTAATTATTGTTATTGTCATTATCATTATCGTTGACGTTATCGTTATCGTTATCGTTTTCGTTGTCGTTATTGTCATTGTTATTTTTAGGGGACTTTATATTTGAGTAAGAGTACGAGATCGAGTGCGAGAACGACTTTTCAATTCTAGTTTGCAGGCTTCACATTATCACATCACATACTCATTTCATCCCATGAGCTACCCTCTCTGCCTAAAACCAGCATGAACAGCGAGGACCCTGGAAACGTCACTAATTTGAAAATCGAAAATCGTACTCGTACTCAATCTCGTTCTCGTAGTCCAATCTAAAGCTCCCTCTTATTAAGATTTAATTTATCAGATGTGATATGAAACGCTAAATGATTTTAAATTTCTACGCTTCTCGACAGGACAACAGCGGGGCAACACCTCTTTACTTTTCAGGTAAGAAGCTAAAAAAAAAACTGGAACTTTTAATTTCTAAATTGAGTATCAGTACTAACACCTGGGAAATCACTCTCAATTTAACTGAGCCTAGAGTTAATTACATCACCCCCATCCAGGTCTCTCGTCGAATCACGCTGTAGTAATGAACCATACTACTTTTGACGATGGAAGGAAACTATTCTAACTGGTTTGTTATGTTTTGCTTTCTTGTAGCGCAAGAAGGTCACTTAACCTGTTTGATGTGGCTTGCAAAGCATTCTGGTACGGCTCATAATGACATGACTGTAGATGGTATGACCGCTACCCACGCTGCGGCTTTTGAAGGTCATTTGGAGTGCATGGCATTTCTTCTAAGCTCCGCTGGCTGCAGTGCGCTGGCTCGGGATAGGGCGGCCAATACACCTCTGCACTATGGTACGAAAGTAGATTCAAGATTCAAATTGTTCGTAAGGTGAAAGCGGTTTGCATACAGGCACGTTTAATTTCAAACTGAAACTGACTTCACCACACCAAGAATCTGTGCATTAAGGGGAATTTCCACATCTCCTTTCGTAACTAGGAAAGTTCATTTCTTGTCAGTGAAAGAGTAGCTTCTGGTAAATCAATCCTATATTTTTGTTTCCTTTTAGCGGCAGCTTACGGTCGCCGTTCTTGTGTTGAGTGGCTTATAAGTAATGTCAACAGTGTGGGCAATGAGAGAAATAAATTCGGGTCCAGTCCGCTACATGTAGCTGCACAAAACGGTCATGTAGAAGTGGTCAAGCTACTAATGCGTGGGTGAGTGCTGCCTTCATTCCGCCATGCATTCCTTTTCTAATGTTATGGGTGTTGTTGTTGTTTTTCTTGCTGTTACTGCTGTTGTTGTTGTTGTTGTTGCTGTTGCTGCTGCTGCTGTTGTTGTTTTCAGTGTTACTACTGTTGTTATTGTCGTTGTTGTTGGTGTTAACCCGTTAGTAGGTTGGACTTGATCGGTTCGGGTTTAAGGGTTAAAATCCTTCGCCGGAGTTCTTGAGCTGTGTTCTTGGCTTAGGCATTCTCCCAGTGCTTCTGTCCAGTTAACTGACTGTATATTTTTCCTCTTCACACATTCCGAAGTGGTGCAGCGATCAAACTTCGCGACAGACTGGGAAGAACTGCTTTTAACGTGGCCATTGAGAGTGGGAACGAGGCATGCGCGCACTTCCTTTACCAGGTAGGTAGTTACAGACAGAAGTCTGAAAGTTTATATTTTTAACCCAAAATATTTATCATATCGTAATATCGTATCATATTTTCTTTCAGCCTTTTTCTTCTGTCGTCCAGTGCTAGCTTTGCAGAAGGAGAGAACAGCAGAATATGCCCTCAATCTAATAATTGTTTACTGGTGCTGTGTAATTTTCTCAAAAACATATTGAAAACAAGTCATGTTTAAGCAAATTTCCAAAGCAAAACCAAAAGATCGGATGGACGTTTTTTACATGGCTTGGTTAACTGAACTTTTTTTCCATATCTATAGGCAGAGACTAACAACATCAAAGGCGTCAATGGTTTAATCTCTGGGAAACACAGTCTAAAGCGAGTACGCTTTGAGAGGAAAGCCATCGAAAGGGATTCTGAGAGCCCATATGCGGAACGACAATTAAGTCATTTTACACCGTATGACAGATTGTTAGATAAAGAGCGTAGGATACGCAAACCGTACTCCTTATACAGGAATAGTGCGGAGAGCGGCGTGTTGCTTAACCATCACAACAATCTTCGAGTAGAAAACGACAGAGGCAAACTCCCCTATGAAAGATCACAGATCGACGAAACGTGCATTGCCAATTTGTCCAAAGGACGCGATTCGGGTTTCGAAGACTTACAAATGCAGAATTATGCGACGAGTAGTAGCTTGTTACCTTGGTCACGTGTTTATAAAATGACGCAATCAACAGAATCATTACCCAATTCCTATCAACCTAAGGTTTATGGTTCCTATTCCCTCTCGGATTCGTATGGCCGCGGTGATGTATCATCCGAACGGCATCATTACAAGGTAAGATGGTTTCTATAGAATGAAACGACAGAAGGTATTGCTAACCCCTCCTATCATCTGACCCCGCCCACTTAAGCTCAATCTAAGCCGCTTCGATCCCAATCCCGACCTGTGTGGACCTGTATGCACTAGCCATTTGGCCATCGCGCTTTTGAACGGAAATAGAAAGGGAACTTGTTAGCCGTTCATGAACTGAATAAGCTTTCCATTGGAAACAAGACTACGAAAATAGACATAGAATAAAAATAAAACTTTCAGGTAAAAAGCTGTTAAAATTGAGTCTTAACGTTTTCGATCTGTTTGATCATCATCATCAGAGTGAAATAATATGCATACGCTCAGTGTTGTTATAGTTAGGTAATAACAGGTAATGCCAGTTATGTAATACCTGTTCCCACGGGGAACAAGGTGAGGTCCAGTGATTGCACTTGTTTGTTTAGTTCTGGACGGAAGCGTGCGATGTAGAACGCTTCTTTTATTCTCCTTTTTAATCATGAATGGGCAGTGGTTAAAACTTCCCACGAGATCTTGTGGTTAGGGTGTTTTCTGATGCGCTTGGCTGGCTCCGACTGCTTATTAACATCTGAATGTTCATCAATTACTCTCATCGGTGAAATGTATATAGACATAGAATAAGTTCCTTTGACCTTCAGTGATCTCCTGTGTTAGATACAAACTGAATACCGAACACGGTGAACTACATGTATATTCTGATTGTCCTCTGTTTAAAACAGGTGACAAGTTTCCAAAATCCTTCCTCGGAAAAAGAGAGCACATCGTTTCTTTCCAGATTTATTTCCAGGAGAAAGGACAAGGTATCTCATGGCTAATTATTAATGTCTCGACTTTTTGTTTCCTCCAACAATTATTTTTTTACATTTTTAGAGTTGATCACACCAAAACTGAGTTAGTGTATCTTGCTAGTTTGCCAGGTAGTCCTGTGTGACTCGTCAAAAGAAATTAAAAGAATGCAGTTACGAATAGCCTGATGGTAAAACTATTCTGACTGTGTTTAGCTACAAGCAATTTTTTTAGTTACAATGCAATCCCGAAGTTCTCACTAAACTACTTTCACCAGTCTTTCCTCTTTCGTAGCACAATAATCTGACACAGAATTATCCTATCAGTCAACTGAGCTTAGATTTGAGAGTACATAAAAAATGAGATACAGCTTATCTTATCATCTATTTTACAGGAGCTCTTCCCAGCTGAGGTCGTTAACCTTGATGACATCGTTAGTAACAATTCACGAAACGGTAATGTTTTCAAGCGACTCTACAGATTCTCCAAACGGAAAGTGACCAGGTCTTCGAGCTTTGCGATAGAGAGTTTCACGGATGGCGTTCAATTGACAAGAAAAAATAGCTTTGTGGTTTCTGGGAATGATGACTTTTTGTCCGGTTCAACAAACGATCAGCCCAAAGACTCAGTCTTGCACCAGGAACAAGGAGAAATACTGACCCCTGAAAAAACTCCAAAGGAATTTTCGACGACTCTGATATACAATACACGGAGTGATTCTTCCAAAAACGAAGGGAAGTTGAGAAAGATGCAAAAACGGCTCGCGAATGAAGCTAAAGATCCCAGTAATTCTCGCGAAAACTCACTCATTTGGTGACCGCAAAGGATTATGGTCTCCACGCGCGTGCAGTAATTAAGGGTTAAGGGTATTTATATAACCTTTATTTACCCTCGGCAGTGTTATAGCACAAGTGCTAGTGTAGTGGGGCCGAGCAACCAACTGAAACAAACAATTGTTAAGAATCCCTATTGACCGGAGGCAAACCAGTTGGCTATTTACAAGCGTGGCCGAGGATTTGAGCTCGAGGCTACTGAGAAACCAATCCAGGTAGTGGTCAGAGAGGGACTCGAACCCGGGAACGCTGCATTGCGAGTCCGACACGCTGACCACTCGGCCACGCTGCCTCCACAAGGGTAGACAGTGCTATCCATCTAATGTGTAATTATAGCTTAGTTGCCCAATAGGTGGCGATCTATTCCGTGGATGGTGTTACCTGTTCTTGAAAAAAAATGGGCCCAGAATTTAAATATGTCCATGCAAATGTTTATAAGGTAAATTAATTAAATAGCAGTGATATATAAAGAGTAATAGCTGGGCACGCATCAATATGAAATTTCTCTCGACAGCAAACCAGTGAGATACACAGTTGGACACGAGAAGAGTAATCCCATATCTACAAACAACCATGAAAGACTTGAGACTGTTATTATTATAACGAGTTTATTTGCATATTATTATCTACAGTCAAGATTTTGATTGTGCAACCTTTATCCTCCCTATGTGGTATCTATATTATGAAACAATACCAACACACATGTGCGTGAAATATATAATCTACTAAACAATTAGATTATGAGCTCGAGATTTCCATATATCGCGTGATAGCTTCAACTATCAAGCATAGAAATCGAGAGCGAATCTAATTGTTTTAGTATAAATCTGCTTGTCTTTCAAAAATTTAATCTAAATTCTCTTTAAAGACACTTCGAAAACACAAAGAGGCCCCTAGCGCACGCTGCTATGCTACTCACTATCTACAGCAGAATAGATAGTGAGTAGCGTAGCCAATCAGAGAACGGCATTCGTGATAGAACGCTAGTAGATTTATACTAATGACCGATAACCAAGGGGATGTTCTTCTTTGCTAAATTGACTAGCAACAGTTTCCTACACTTTTCCAAAAGCTATAGTCTGACGGCTAAATAAACACTACCACTGTTTATCAAGTGATAATAAAATAATAATAATAAAATACAATACACGGAGCGATCACTACAATACTACTACAATATTAATATCACACATATGCCCAGCCATTTGTGAACCAATAATATTCAACTTTATGGCACGATAGTTTACCATAGCCACAGCACAACCTCATGAAACACCCCTAATTTTAGCTTCAAGCGCTTACAACTCAAAACAGAACTCGGTTACGCTCATTTGTATTAGGGAGTTGTGATGAGGCTTTTAAGATGCAACGTTTTACAAAGTTTACAATCAATTCTGTCTGCCACCTTAAACTTTCGAAACTACTATTATCCTCCTTAAGTAAAAACTAATTACAAAGTATAGCGTCTTGAGGCAACAATCTACAACTTTTTAAAACACCTGCAATCTATATAAATATGTATGTGGTGTGTTTTAGGACAATCCCTAGTTATTTTGTAACTAACAGGCTTTTCTTTCTGTCAGCCTTGAAAGAAGTTTAGGTTCATCCTCGGTGTAAAAACCTCACAGCTGACGTCACGATAAAAGTGAAATAACTTTTATCGTGATGTCAGTTGTGAGGTTTTTACACCGAGGATGAGCCGAAATTCAGGGCTTACATTAAAGCGACCTCAACAGTACAGATTGTTGAGGTCGCCAAACGAAAAATATAATAGGGTTAACTGTTTAGCGTATCTGATTATTATTTTATTTATTTTCTCTTTTTCTTTGGCTATCGTAACCGTATAAACAACAAAATATGAACTGACTAACATATCAAAGATGATCGACTTTTAGCGTATGCGGTACTGGCGGCCAAATAACAACATTTTTGAGATACAAATGTAAATTTTCCTTTACTTTGACCTCGTCTGACACTTGTGGACCTCGTCTGACACGGTTGTCTGTCCTGTTGGAGTTTGGCCCTGATTCAGTCTTATTTCGTAACACATTCCGAGCCTGAGCACTGCCTCTGCCTGCAGTTTTAGTTACCGATTCCAGGCTTCTCCCTTCGCTTCTTTGCAAACATGGCAGCCATTACTGATATACAAATTTTTACCAAAGTTCCGAGTGGCGTAATACAGAGAACAAAATACTCAATTTTCAAATTTCATTTTCAATAATTCTAAAAACAATCATCAATCATTATTTATTTTGCAAACGGATATCATCTACAGTTCATTAAAGTCATAAAAACATACAAAATTAACTAATCTACTTTTTTGCTGTTTACTGACTAAATCCATTTCTCCTAACAGTTTACTGACTAAATGGCCTTTTCTAAGCTGTTTACTGACTTGAGCTATACCCCATTGACACCCTTCTTCTTAACTATAACAGCAGTCAGTATAGAATACTACATATCTCAGCTAACAGTTAAAAACGTGGCCAGCTCTCAGCTATAAGTTAAACCACACCAAAGCACGCTTAGTAAATTTTATTCACTGCTGCTTCCCCCTATTTGTAAATAACATAAACAGCAACGCTAGCCCGCGGTAGACCAACCCCATGGCAAACAAAACTCCCACGCATGTGCTGTAATTATCCAACGTGTATCCATTCCTTGTGGACAGCCGGTGGACATATAGCGCTAGGACGTCTGGGTAACGAAGAGCTTCTTTTTCGAACAACGCTTCCAAATACCAGCGACAGTAGGATAGATTGTACAGCAACGGCCCAAAAAATGAGTAGCCGTCCATTTTACACAGCGTAGGAGAACTGCCTGCAAAAATGTGTTCATAACGAAACAGAAATGAGTTTAAACGAGCTACGTTACGCTCTCCGCATCTTGAAAAGTGTAGCCTTAATTTTTCAACTTCGTCATTTGCAATCCGTGTTAATCTTCTCCATCCTTAGCCATCCTTGTTCCTTTATGCCGGACTATTATCATCTCTTTGGCGTTTTTCTATCTTAGTTAACCACTATTTTCAGTTTTCCTTCAATTTAAAAGCTAATTATGTGCGTGGCCAAAATAACCCAAAATACAGTGACTGAGCCCTTTTAAGTAAACAGACGTCGTTTTGCCAGCTCAGTTCTTCCCGCGCTCGAGGAGGGTCTCTCTTGTTATTAATTCCACTAAAAACAGCAATTCCTTTAAAAAGTCTTTCGTAGTTTCGTCGACTTAATTGAACGCAGAATTGTGGTGAATTACTTCCGTTTAAATCCAGCCATACACGGGTGGATTAAATATTAAGACACTATCCTTCTTTCTTCTCTCCTTTTGTTCCTCCCCCCCAGAATCTAAAAAAAATATTCCAGCAATTTAATTTAATAGCCATTTTCATTGTCCATCCCTCTCCCTTCCTTCTTCCGTCCCTTTCCCACCCTCCCTTCCCCTTCCAATTTCATTATGTTCCTCATCTTTGCTTACCTGACACAAGAGAACAAATCAGCGCGAAGGTGACGGACGCCATTTGAGAGTTCTTAGGGTTGAAGATGGCGGATATACAGTATCCCACTCCGGTGCAGGCAAACTGAGCTCCGAGCGTGGCGGCATAATGAAATCGAAAATAACCTGAAAGAGATTGCGTTGAATTACATGAATGCGTGCTAAGAATGCGTGGAACTAGCGATTCTTTTGCGTTACACAGATCTCATGCCGTTAGCTACTAATTCACAAGAATAGAGTCTATCTGTGGCACGACAACTTTTTGACAGTTGCCCGCGAAAAATTTATCATGCATGCAACTAGTCTTAAATCACGATGTTACCGAGAAAGATGACCAGAAAATAGCTGTAAGACAATACTCATTTTCAGTTTGAAATATTATTTTTCTTCCGCTGTGCACCATACAACAATAAGCTTACGAGCTCAAAAACATTATCCAAAGTTTAATGACGTGCTGCAAACAATTATTAGATGAGGTTTTTGTGATATCCAGAATAATGAAGATCGAGGTAGGGGTTATCAGCGGAAGCCGAATTATACATTGAACGAAAAAATAATGGAAGTCATGTTTTTGCTTCTTCACTGACGGCAAGCAACATAAAGCGTGCGAACTTCACATGATTACCCTTAGAAATTATGCACCGCGGTCATACACGATTACCCGTGACCTTGAGGGTCCTTGACATGATTATTGTATAATCTGCAGCTAGATGACGTAACAGGCGCTGATTTCAAAAAGTCACAGTACGCTTTCGGCCAAGCAGAAAAGAGATAGTGAGTTCAATGTATAATAATATTGCTAAGTAACTGACTTCCCCTGATAACGACAAGCAGCAGCTCAGACAAGTTGCCGTCTCATTTTTGACTGGACTGCCCCATTGTTAGCCGCGTGCACAATAACAAGGTCTGCATGCATGTATTTGTACATACCTCTTGGTGAGACCAGTGGGTACAACAGGCTCAGGTAGACGAGGGGAGTGATAAGGATTATGGGAATCTGAGCGACGTTGACAGCCACGAAGTAGCTGACTCTGTTGACACCAGAGGCTGCTTCCCTGGAAAGGCCCATGGAATATTTTAGATTCATTTTATGCCAGAAATAAGACAATACAGTCCTATCGTAGTTCATGATCAAGTCAAAATGAGTCCCAAGATAAATAATTAAAGCATTACAATTAGAGAAAAAAAATCATTATTTTATTGCAACAAAAAATCTTTTCGTCCACTTAAAATTTTACATGAGCAAACTGAGAAACGTCTGTTGAATAAAAGGGATAAAATGATGATTTGCCAAAGGCGACAGCGTTATCGGAAAATACTTAGGAGTTAATTGTTCAATAGCGATGTGCGAAAAAATTCATATGTTGGCGCTTTCATGACGTATGTGGGTGAGATGGAGCATAAGATAAACCGCTGACTGGCACTGTGGGTCCAAGTACAATAATGATCTCAGTAATAGTTTGTACTGGTTAACAAAAGCAGAGAGTCTAACTTACCGCCAGAATGTAGCCCGATTGCTTCCAAAACACCTCAGCGATGATAACATGGCGGTCAAACCAATTGCTAGAGAGCTGAGAGTGACAAGCGTGAAAAACTCGTCGAGTGGAGCCTGATGACGAAAACAAAGTGACACAAACAAAAATTGTTTGCTTTTTATTTTTCAAAAATAATGATGACTTGTGCGGGAATATAAGAGGCACAGCCACGAAACGCGCATGCGTCAGTGTAAAGAGGTACTTTCCGTCACATCTATGAGCCTTGAGAGGCCACTACGTCGCTTGCATCTAAGTGTGAACACGTGACGCCGAAACATGCTCTGATTGGGTGTCAAACGTGGCATGATTGGTCATCAAACATTTGATGTTAGCACAAAGTTCAGCACACGAAATGGCAGAAAGATTGGACATTGAAGACTTCTTCAGAGAAATGGACCATGACCTGTGTCAATATCCATACGCCTTTCGCAAAAGTGGTTTTACTTGTAGAATAACCATGAAAAATTGGCGGGAGCAAGACTTTCAGAGTCTTTCCGAGCGCGAAAGTTCGCGTCACGGTCTGCTAAACTTCAAATGTTTGATGACCAATCATGCAACGTTTGAGACCCAATTAGAGCATGTTTCGGCGTCACGTGTTCACGCTTAGATGCAAGCGACGGTATTGGTTGATCTCTTTACCCTTCCCATGACATCGATATTGGTGAAATTGAAAGGTTCATAGTTCACATATATTCATGACGAATATTTTCTTCTCCTAATCTCTGTAAGTTTGCAGTTTTAAAGACGTCGTAACTGTACACTAAGAATCAATTCAACCAGTATTAAAAAAGAAGCAGGCACTGGTATTCAATGCTTCGTTTGTACTCATCTGTAGCTGTAGGAGAGGTAATTTTAGGCTTCATATACAGTAGGCTAACCTCTTTTCTCAGAGCCCCCAGGGTACCCCCAGCAAGTAACACCAGGAACTGATCCAGAAGAAGAGAACGGGACAAGCGGAACTGAAGACGAATTTCACGGCGAAGGAAAGTGAAGAACTGGATCAGGAAATTGGGCATCGCTCGGTCTTGCTGATCTAGGAAAAGGAAAGAAACAGTAACCGTGCTTTCTTGCTAAGAGAGACTGACACTGACAGTGAAATCAATGTGATTTACTTCCAAGGCCAATCTACCACAGGGATCTAATACATGGGTCAGAAAATCGACCATTCTTTCCGGTATACATCGTGTAAGCATTATCATTATCATTATTAAAACCTAACTGAACTAATGATTTTTTATAACCAGTATGTTGTTACTACTGCGTAATACCTTGGTTTTCTTTAATCAAAATGTCAGCTGAAGGGTTAAACGAAAGTTCCAACGTCACATCAGCTTGCCTCGTAACTGGGCTATCTGGAGCTCCAGTAACATTCTCAACTCTTTCCGCACCCGCGCTATTTTGGGACGCGTACTGCTCCCACTGCTCGGGTAAAGAGGTAGACTCAGATTCCTTGCTGTCAAACATTCCACCAATCATGTCCATGTAGAAGTCTGCTGGGTTTACTTTATCGGGCTTATCAAAGCCAAAGCGTTCAAAATAGTTTTCTGCTCCAGGTACCGTTCCTTGAAAAACGGTTTTGCCGCCAGGGGCAAGGAAAAGAACTTTGTGGAATTTACCTGGAAACCATGCAAAAATAAACAAACAAACAAAATGTTGACGTAACAAAATAATACAAGTAAACAGCCAGCTAAAATAACCAGGTTTCCTAAACCATATGAAATATTGCCAGTTTAATTACGGCTTGAGAGCAGATTGAAACTTATTTAAATGAAATATGTAGCCGTAGACATATTTCCTTGACTGATGTCTAAAATGTTCTTGAAATCAAAAATACTCACTGAATATTTCGTATCTTGGCTGATGAATGACGCAAACAATTGTCAACTTTCTCTCTTCTGCGACCGCCTTCAAAGCATCTACAACCATCAAACTCGACGTGCTGTCCAGACCACTAACGAAAAAAACAGTAAATAACGCTCTCTAACACTATAACATCCCATATGTAAGCTCAGTCAAGCACGGAACATCTCAATTCCGGAGTTCCGAAGATCGTAAGTCACCGACATCAAAGATCTATACGCTGTATCGACCAGAACGAATTTATGAGTTACAGACTTGTTTTCCAAGGACTGTTGTTGAAGTTAAACGAAATAAAATCATTCGCATAAAGCTAATTGGATCCTAATTTTAGCAAGCAAGATCAGCGCCAATCAAAGCTGCAAGCAAAAACATGCGACAGACTCAAAGCACAGGAAACGCGAATAAGACAAATGTTACATATTGGTAACCAGTTTGTCTAGATTGATTAGAACAAAGTTTTTAATGTATTGGAGAGCTAAACAAATGCGAATCAAAGCAGTTGCTCTAATTTATGTTACTTTCTTGGTAATATGATTGAGAGAATATAATTATTATTACTATAATAATTATTCTCGCATTTTCATTGGTTTTCACCTATGATCTATTGGAAGACAGACGTACAGATGACGTCATTGACATATTCTTTCTGGTTTCTTTGTTATATAAAACAACCGAATTCCATGTTGCCGTGCGTCTGTTCAGTAACAGATCACAGAAGACGTCGTCAAAATGTGGTAAGAGGCTCGTGTGGCACTTTTTCGCTCTTAGCACATTTTGACGTCATCTGTGATCTATTACAGAAGCACGGCAATATAGAATCTATTTGTCAAACAATATAGAAGTGCGGAATCTTTGACTATTTGTTTACCATATCTTCCTAGTTTTAGTTGCAGACTCTGAGACCTAACTCTTCTCGTTCCGTATTAATAATCAATAACATTTATGGCGCTGTACCTTGTGGGCTCATCAAGAAAGAGTAATGTTGGATCAGTCACCAGTTCCATGCCAATGTTAACCCTCTTCCTTTGACCTCCAGAAATACCTCTTGATTCCTAGTAACAGGAAATAACCTTTCAAGATAAGCTAAAAACCGACAATAACCTTTATGCATATGGTTATCCAACGTGCACATCAGATATATATACATAGTGATAAGTATCTCTATTAAGAAATCACAAAAAAATAAAATAGTTATGCAATGCTTTCTCGTGGCATACCATGGAATATCCCACGAGTCACTTGCATTTTAACGGTACACACATGAGCCGTAATTAGGCCAGCGCACATACCAAGAAAATACAATTGACAAGTGGGATATCCCGTGGTAGACCACGAGCAAGTGCCGCATAACTATTTTAAACCATGCCGTAGAAAATACAGTGGCCAACCGAATCAGTGCAGAGCACCATGGTTAGATGTAATACCGTCGGTTATACAACGGCTTTCCTCTAAATTGATCGGCTGTATTTTCTAAGGCATGGTATAAAACGTAATATAATCTGCCCCGCGCAATACATATACAATGCCCATGCCATAGCAAATAAATAAACGGCATCACTGTTGTGGATTTAAACGTAGATGGAACATGAGGTGAGAGCAAAAAGACAACGAGATGAACGCAAGCCCAGGTGACCACGAGAACACCATGGAAGTTCGAATTAGTACTAAAAAAAATAAAAAATAAAAAATAATACTAATACTAATAATAATAATAATAATAATAATAATAATAATAATCAACAATGATTTAGATAAACATTTACAGGCAAAAACTGACGATAGACAAATCCAACGTTTCGGCGACATCTTGGCGCCATTGTCAAGGGAAACTGATTAAATATGCGATTTCAAGAGTAACTAAGAGTTCAGAGTTACTAATTTGCATAAGTTAGACGAAGACTTTAGCGCGAACTGAGTCTGATTGTACATTTAAACACGGTCGTAATTGTTTAATGAGTAACATCTCATTAATGAGACAATCAAACTTGTTGTGGCATTTTTTCAACACGCTAAAACAATTGCGAAGGTCATCCGGAATCCTGCCGGCGTGTCTATTATCATGGTGATTGCGTACTGACGAGGTCTTGCTTCTATGTCCATCAACGCGTACGAACAGATGGCCACAGGTGTAACCGACATAACCAGCATCGCACTGGTCACACTTGAAGTTATACACAACGCATTGTTGATTAATGAGCTGAGGCTTAGGTTCGCTTGTCGGAACTCCTGGGCAATCTTGCGGCTCGTAAACACCGGTTGAACACTAGTCTGCAGCTTCACACTGAGATCTTTTAACTGTGTCTTCACGATATTAGCAGACTCCTGGTCTTTAAAGGGTATGACAACCCGAGTAGTGTTTTCTGTCGTAGATCTGGACCGTAATGAGGGCTGGTCAGCGACCTTTAAATTTAGGAAGGTTTTGACAGTGGAGTCAACAAGGTGCTTGGGATATTTCAGTTTAGAGAAAACAGACTTCAGTCGTTCGCACTCCTCAGTGAAGCAGGACCATGACGAAGACAGGCGATGTGCGCGATCGAGCATAGTTGTCAATAGTCCGCCCTTGTACCTATTATCGACATGACTGTGGTAATGGAGAAGCAGACCACTGTTTGTTGGCTTCACGAATATTTTAGTTTCAATACGAGGCGCTCTGTTTAGGAGTTGAGTACCAAGAAAGGGAAGCATTTCATCATTTTCGACCACCTGGTGACTTGCTGGTGTCCTATGATGTGTCCTCCTTGTTCACGAATGTACCTTTGGATGAAACCATTACGATTCTCGCAGACAGAGCCTTTAGAAACAACTGGTCTAATTCCGAGTATGATTTGAACATTTCAAAGCCGGACCTTATTGATCTTTTGGGTGTGGCCACCAAGGGGCAGCTTTTCCAATTTAATGGATCCCTGTATGAACAGATCGACGGAGTAGCGATGGGGTCCCCCCTTGGGCCCTTGCTAGCCAACGTATTCATGTCGTCTATTGAAGAGAAATTAGATGTTGACGACACACTCACTGTGATACCTGATTTGTCTACAGCTAGGGACTTTCTTAACACCCTCAACCACGCTTACCACACCATCAAGTTCACTATGGAGGTCGAAAATGATGGAATGCTTCCCTTTCTCGGTACTCAACTCCTAAACAGAGCGCCTCGTATTGAAACTAAAGTATTCGTGAAGCCAACAAACAGTGGTCTGCTTCTCCATTACCACAGTCATGTCGATAATAGGTACAAGCGCGGACTATTGACAACTATGCTCGATCGCGCACATCGCCTGTCTTCGTCATGGTCCTACTTCACTGAGGAGTGCGAACGACTGAAGTCTGTTTTCTCTAAACTGAAATATCCCAAGCACCTTGTTGACTCCACTGTCAAAACCTTCCTAAATTTAAAGGTCGCTGACCAGCCCTCATTACGGTCCAGATCTACGACAGAAAACACTACTCGGACCAGGAGTCTGCTAATATCGTGAAGACACAGTTAAAAGATCTCAGTGTGAAGCTGCAGACTAGTGTTCAACCGGTGTTTACGAGCCGCAAGATTGCCCAGGAG
Source organism: Orbicella faveolata (assembly GCF_042242905.1). Lineage (NCBI taxonomy): Eukaryota > Metazoa > Cnidaria > Anthozoa > Scleractinia > Merulinidae > Orbicella > Orbicella faveolata. The sequence goes on along the minus strand of NW_028301576.1, from coordinate 1,139,608 downwards.
TTCCGACAAGCGAACCTAAGCCTCAGCTCATTAATCAACAATGCGTTGTGTATAACTTCAAGTGTGACCAGTGCGATGCTGGTTATGTCGGTTACACCCGTGGCCATCTGTTCGTACGCGTTGATGGACATAGAAGCAAGACCTCGTCAGTACGCAATCACTATGATAATAGACACGCCGGCAGGATTCCGGATGACCTTCGCAATTGTTTTAGCGTGTTGAAAAAATGCCACAACAAGTTTGATTGTCTCATTAATGAGATGTTACTCATTAAACAATTACGACCGTGTTTAAATGTACAATCAGACTCAGTTCGCGCTAAAGTCTTCGTCTAACTTATAACTCTTAGTTACTCTTGAAATCGCATATTTAATTAGTTTCCCTTGACAATGGCGTCAAGATGTCGCCGAAACGTCGGATTTGTCTATCGTTAGTTTTTGCCTGTATATATTATTATTATAATAATAATAATAATAATAATAATAATAATAATAATTACGGTTTATTAGCATTTCACTAAGCGTGGCTCTTCTATGCTAAGACCTGCATACAGTAATAAAGAAATTGAATCCAGCTATATTAAAAATATTTACAAACTTGAATAAAGAAAAGGAAAACAAGTCTCAGAGTTACTCAAATTCGGCTTTCGCAGAGGAAAAATAAAGGCTTTTAGATTTCCGCAGGAGTCCCTCAGTGTCAGTGGTGTTTTTAATGTCCTTAGGCAAGCTGTTAAACAAGCGCGCTGCGCAGTCCTAAAACGTGCCAGGGAACTGAGGTGCTACCATTACGCGCTATAATAAGATGCCCTTAAAGCGCTTTTCACTACAGAATACCTCATCACCGATCTTTGTATTCTTGACGCCTTTGAGATCGAGAAGCTGTAAAACCTGTTAAAGGGAAGAAAGTGTATTTGTTGAAAATGAAAAATTGCCAATAATGCACTATTTGGCACAGTGCCATAATCAGCGTATAACAAAGACTGCTTGTGTACCATCATTCAGGACTGAACAGCGTCCTAACTAAGTACTCACATGCACATTAAACACCGTCAAAAGCTTTATCTATATTGTTACCTCCTGAATTCGTCTCCTCTTTTCTTCATTTGAAATCGTGGACGGGAGCCTGAGATTTGCTTGATAAATTAACACTTCATTTACCGTTAGCGATCTGTGCATCACATCTTCCTGGAGAGTAAATTGACCAGTTTGGTGACCAAAAGGCAATAAAGTGAGCTTATAGACCGCATTGCTTCTGGTTATTGTGTGTCGTGCCCGAAATCTGGGTCAGGGATCGATTAGACAAACGTGATACAGACTTCAATACACTGTACGTTCTTGTGGTGTATTTCACTCAAAACCCCAAATTGAGTCGGTGATATTGTGGCGAATTCTGTTTAAAGCTCTTCCTCAGTCTTATACCAAACTGCAAATTTATTTTAAAAAGTAATTTGCCCACTTGGTAGGAAATAAACGTTCTCTTGCTGCCCATATCTAACGACCCAAGAAGACTTTTAAGTGAATGCGATCATCGCTTTATGTTTTTTGAACCAAATGACAACTTATTTCATTTGTTTTTTATTATCATTATTAGAAAGAAGAATGGAACTTTGTTCCTCCCACCGCAGCTCAGTTCAAGCAATAAGCAGATCGCGTGTCACAAAAAACAACCAACATTTCACTTACATTTTCTCCGAATAACTCACTTCCACAACCTTCTTGCAACAGTAACTTTATAGCTATACTAGGGCAGTTAAAATAGCAGTCATAGAACAAAGCACAAACCTGTGGGACAAATCCAGTAATGTTTCTATAAACACCCAAGTCGTTGACTTCTTTGTCGTTAATGTAAAGACGACCACCACGTTTCTGAGAACAAGGAAATAGCATTACTTCTCCTACATACATACATACATACATACATACATTACTTTATTTACCTTCGGATTTCAGAGTAGCTTATGCAGCTAATATCTCCGAGCATTTAACCATCAGATGAGAGATAGACCACCACACCGGGAACTACGTCTCCTACTCTTTTCGATCAGTGCGTGGGTTCATGACGTCTCACAGAATTAATTATGAAGAGTTGTGAGACGGGGCCTACGGTTTATCGTCCTTATCCGAGAAGACTAGAAAGTCTAACAATTTACAGATGTCATTACAAAGGCAGCACTTTCTCCTCAATGTAAATGGCCCGAACTCAACAGCTGGCAAAATAAATTGTTTGAAAATACAGTCCAAAGAATTCAAATCATAAGCTCTATTATCATTCGATGCATTTTTGTCGTCATTGTCATTCGCCGAGAGCCCACCACGTGACCTGGACATAACTGCCTACAAATAACGATCTGGTCATGCGTAGTACGGTCTAAATGTGTTTTGCTGTAAATCATTATTATTTTTTTATTTCTGTTTATTTGCCTTTTTACCCAATATAGTAATTATTTATATATGTTTCAATGTATGGCGAAGTGACCTCCAGAAACCATCAGGCTTTTAATTGAGGCCACCTCGTACGTAAAAATACGGTTACATAGATAGTGCTACAAGGTGCGGCTTTGCCAGTTAAGTAATTATTTTATTAAAAACTCTAGCAGTTTTTTCTTAAAATTGGGAAAACTTGACAAAGAAGTGCTTGTAACAGGAAGGGAATTCCAGATCTTCGGACCTCGGTAAAGAATTGTGAATTTTTTTTCCGATTAGTCCGGCAGTGATGCACGCGATAATTATTGGCTGTTCTGGTGCTATAGCCATGAATTTGACTGTTTGTAAAAAACAAGTTGAAAAACAAGGGAGGCAACAGGTTGTTATGATAACAGTACATAAATTTAGCTATTTGAAACGTGTTTATTTGATAAATGCCTAAAATTCTTAATTTGGAGAATAAAGGAGCAGCATGTGCTCTATAATCTGAATTCAGTGGCGGATCTAGGGGAGGGGCCCGGGGGATCCGCCCCCCCCCCCCCCCCCTTCCCTTATTTTGGGTAAAAGAAGAAGAAATAACAGAAGGAAGAAAAGCCAGCAGGGCAAGTAAAACAAAACCGGGGGCCCCTCTTAGCTCAATGTATGGATCCGCCACTGGTAATAGCTCGCACAGCCCGTTTTTGCAAACAATCATATTCTGCTTCCGCGCAGATCAATGCAAGGTTTTGATCTGCTCGCCACTGACAAATCCCGATATTTTGGTTCTATTACTAGAGGGTTTCCGGGCGAGGGGAGAGAAAGTAACAGAAAAGATTGGTATGGGAAGGAGTCTTGTGTTTCAAAACTGGGTTTCCGTTTGAAAAATTTCAAGTTTAAATAAGAATACCTCATGGCGACTGGTCTTCGACACAAAATCAATACAATAAAGAAAACGAACAACACCATACAACCATCGTCGATCTTACCCCATAATATGCCTTTCCACACAGCGTGTTAAGTAAGGTCGTTTTCCCGGATCCCGAGGGACCCATGACAGCGGTTACTTCCCCAGGAAGCAACTGACCCGTGACGCCTTGAAGAACATCCTTCTTTGTCTGTCGAATATAATTACACATAAGGCCACTAAAGGATAGGTCCGTATTAGTGTGCGAACAACTTGTAAAGTTGTAACCTAAAGGCTAAAGAAAAAAGATAGGGACTTTAAGCAATGACGACGGCGGCGCCGGGGACCACGTCCAGTAAAATTTAGTTTTATATTTTATCTTCGAATTTCGCAGTTGTATAGATTTGTTCGGTGCACTTATCTGTCTCAGAACTTACTCAAGCTAAATGTGTAATGCCAGCGTTGAATTCCAAATTAAAATACGACAAATTAACCGCTGCCGTTTGCATTCTCCAAAATACGTAGATCTAGAACTTGGTCGTTTCACGTTCTTGTTTTGCAGGGGACGGCTAAGAAATGTACCAAGAATTATAACGCACGTGTACAGCCATTGTTCTACTCATTAAATCTTTTGTTTGGTGGCGTTCTCGTTGCCATTGCCGTCGTGGTTTGCTTAAGGTCCCTATCGTAGTGTGTACTACGACTTGTTGGGCCGATTTACCCAAATTTGACCAAAAAAGGTGCACGTGAATAAAACTCAGATAAATACTGATCATTCTGTTGAAAACCAAAAGATTTACAAATCTGTCCGATTTTCATGCAAGCAAATACATCTAATCGACAATTGTCGCGTGTAACTTGGCTTGCTCGAATGAGCGAGTTAATACAGCACACAAATCGTAGTGCGTAAATTAGACGTAACACACCGCTACAACGTAAAATCTAAATATTATGTCAGCACTTTTCAAGACCCAAAACAATTAACGTAAATAAGATATCTCCCTTGATAGCAAAGATCCGGAGTAAACATTCATGTAGGGACCCTAACTTCCAATGTCCTAGGGACCTTAACTTCCTAGGACTTGGGGACCATCACTTCCAAGGACCTAGGGACCCTAACTTCCTGGGACCTCGGGACCCTAACGTCTTAGGACCAAGCGACCCTCACTTCTTACGATCTGGGGACCCTAACGTCCTAGGACTTAGAGACCCTTACATTCTTGGAACTAGGGACCTTAGCTTCCCCACTGCTGCCAGCAGAATTTTACCTTCTTGAGAACGAGGCTGAGATTTTCAAAGCGGATGGTAATGGTTTGCTTCTTAGGCGACGCTCCTTCTCGATATTTTTCCACCATAGTTAAAAACGAAGCCATGCGCTTTAATTTGTCTTGAATTTTGAATTTTGGTTTCTTAATCTCATGACATCGCTGTACCACATGACGTTGAAACAGAAGCGTGAGTCGTTCCTCGTGGTTAAAACAGTACATAAGCAACAACATCAGCCCCAGAATTACTAAGATTAACACGATGCCAGCCACGGCACTCTCTGGAGCTGAAGAACCCTTCTTGCATATAGAAAGAAACTGAAAAATAACAGCGGTACATTGCATATTAATACATGAAATTATGTCATTGAACTAACGTGAGTTCCACATTGAGGAAATATTGGTCGAGTTCTTGGTGCAAGTTTATGGACCGAACAACAGGCGAGGTCCAAAAGATTGCGAAAAAAGAACGCGACTTATATTCGCAAAAACGGACCACTAGCTCAATAAAGTATTTATTATATATAAGAGCTCTAATAAAACTCTGCTCATAGATTAATACGTACTTTCGATCCATTCGCGCGCTAAAATTAAGGATTTATCTTCGTTTTTGGGTCGCTCTAAAGAAGTTGATCAAACTGCAATTTACTGCCAAATAGGAACGTAAAGAGTTTCCACTCAACAATGTTTCGGGGAATGTTCATCATCGCTATTTATACACCACTGAACAAATGCTTCTGGTCATAATAGTAGAACAGTGATTGCTGATGATCACCAACGGTTTGTGCAACCACTAAACTTCTACAGCTTCGACGACTCAAACTCTTCAGGCTAGTATTTTAAGAGTCTCAAATGACCAGTCTCTTCAGAGACAAGTAGACCAGTAGCTAACCTCTATTTAACGAGAAAATTGTGTCATTTTTTTCGCAGTTCAATCAGACATCTTCCCGTTTTAACACCACACGCCTTTACGCTAGAGGTGATAAGTCCGTATACAATGGAATTCCGAGTTTTCGAATCAACTAGGGGAATGTTAATTGGTCAGACAAAATAGGTGGTTGGAAAACTCGAGCGTAAAGTCCGTAGGACGGAGAACTATTGGGATTAGAATATTGGGAAAGGAACGTCAAGTAAGCGAAATGCTAGTTCCTGATCGAAAATCTGGCCCTAAGACGTCAATGTTTTTGTCTGTTGGACACAACATGACAGCATACTAAAAAACCGTAACAGAAATTTGTTATCTTTTTGGTATTTATAGAGCTTTGCCATTTGCACATTCTGTGGGGGTAAAAGAATGTACTTTTTTGATCGCAGTATCCAAAACAAACATGGCGTCATGTGTCGTGGTTTTCCACTAGACAATAAAATTCTTTAAAGAGTTCGAAATGGTAAGCTATAAGCATCAAGAAGACTCGCCCGATGGTACTGTAAAGAAGAGATAATGGCTTAGAAGCAATGATATCCTCCTTCGAGTTGCAAGAAAGTCTGAATCAAAGATCTTCCTGAATACAAGAAAACCAAATCTGCGCTACGGAACACTGCGGGCAAGTATAAAATGGACTTTCTCGTCTACGGTATGGAAATATCGCTAGCTCAACCAAATGTATCGCTTATTGAATTGGCGTTCTCTTCTAGAGGAATTGTTTCGGTTTTTTACGTAAATTTCTACGTTCTCAACAATGGACAACAAAACGCATTTGGATAGCAATACAAGATTGCTTTTGGAGAACGCTTATTGATATATACAAGTCACAATTTTTCATGAACACGATCTTTATGTCGTTCACCTATTTATTATTAAGTAGCGTTATAGTTATTAGCCTTACTGCTGCCGTTCAGCGAAGTTTGTTGACTTTACACTTTCCGTTCGGAACCGCTCGTTTACAAACGGAGCCAAAATTGTCTCAAACGACCCAAAAAACCGAGGATTCCAAAATCGGGATTCCACTGTGAATGTCTTGACCCACTTTATTCAAGAGAGAGGTTGATCTAGTACAAATTAAATACGGAGTACAAATTAAATACGGCCATTGTATCCATCATTGGCGAATCATGTGTCAGTTTTTCTCAAGACATAAGTAATCATTAAGTAGACCGAGCAGAAAATGAGGTACCAAAGAGAATCGTTTACCGGGCAATTTTGCGGCTCTACAGTTCCATTCCGACAGAAATGTCCTCCAGGGCACGTCTTCTTGATGGTGACCTTCTCGCAATAACTTCCTCTTGGACAGGAGACTGGTTCCTTGGCTCCAGGACATATGAACTTTGCAGGCGAATGGGATGTATCAAACAGAGGGATGGACTGGGAAGGACTGCAGCATTTTCCACTATCACGACATAATTCTGGTGAGTTTTTCTATAAGATATAGTCAAAGTTCAAAACAATGTTTTAAAACTGCATTAGTGATTTGGAAAGCTGACATATAGGAAGTTAGCTACTACATAGACACACTCGCGACCTACAATTTCACAACGGACAAACGCTCGCACCACCAGCATTCCACATACACTAGGGTACTTGATTTACCTTCAAGTTAAGACACAACCTGGTTAATACATAACCTGGTCTTTCACCTGCTGCTACCAAACCACAAAGGCTTCCCTAGAAAAAAAATTCCATTTCCTAGCGCGTTGCTACGGCGGTCATGATGTACATTTCAGGTGCCAAGTTTAAAGAACACTAATATTAAAGAACTGGAATAACTCTAGAGATATTTTTGATTGAATGTTGTACTGTTTTAGTGGGGCCACTTATTTTTTACTTCGTAGGCATTTTAAGGGAATACAACAAGGATTGGTCAAATGACTTACTGTGGAGTCGACCAGTTTATCCTTGACACAGTATGCTCCCAACGGACATGGTATAATACAGGTTCGGTCCTGGCCACAGTAAAACCCTGCAAACAGCGTGAAAGTTAACATTTCTTCAACATGTCCAGATTTTTTCTCCTTCCACAAAATATTACACAGGGAAAACAAGACAGAAATTCCATACGATTAGCGTCTTCCCAAGAACACAACACAATGGTCCTGTACAAGGCTTAACCGGAGTCGCTCAATCCCCACTCCTGTGCACTATCTATAAGGTCACCGCCCCTCCCACAATCTCATCGAATTCTCACTCACAATATTGGAACAAAAGCCGAAGAGTAGCCTTACCATCTGGACACGGCTCAACTTGTTTTGTCTCACTGTTGAGGTAAAATCCCGCTTCACAAGCCGTTGAATTCTCCGGTTTCATACAGAATGGTTTTACGCGAACACCAGACTGGGGTTTGAGAGGACGTATAGTAGCCGATGAGTTACACGGTTTAGTGAGTGGAGGTGGGCAGCAGGAGGGAAGGAACTTTGTAGGACAACAAGACGACGGGGGTTTGGTGAAAACATCTGCAAACCAAAGCGATGGATAACTTAATAACTGTTACATCTATGTCTCCTTTTAAGGCAGTTCTGCCGCATAAAACGGCGCCATACTGTAAACGCGGAAGCCATCTTTAGGTCTCCCGCATGCCAAATGACCTGCTCAATTGGGATAAGCAAAAACTAAACTTAGCACTGAGGAAGGGTTACACCCGAAACGTCTGCTATAAAATTTGAATATATTTTGGCACTGAATTATTACTATTTATAACTTTTAAGCTAATGCATACAGCATGATGGCACCTATGCCGTTCGCAAATGCAAACTAAGGGTAAATTGTAATCGTGATAAATTAACTGTTATATTATCACTAGCTATTGAAATGTGGATGGCGTGGAGTATTCGCCATCTCAGCGAGTGATTTCAGATCAAGCGAGAAAGCAAGAAGAAATAACGAGCTTTTTATTGAGAATTACGCGATCCAGTGAAGGTGATGGCTAGCGAACTACTGCTCTGGATGTTACATTTTTTTAACGGATAGCGGCTAGATTAAGTGTACTTCAGTATACACCCTAGTGGAATTAGAATTTAGAACTGTTCGTTTTCAAGGAGGAACGAAAACTGATTTACTCGTAGGAAAATAACCTGGAGCAAGGCGAGAACCGAGAACAAATTCAACCCACTTATGACCAGGCCTACCGTCCACACTAATCTGGAGAAATTTCCAAACGGAGCTTTTCGAAAACGCCCTTTAAACCGGAGAGATTCAAGAACACCGGCCTTGTGTTTTAGTGTGGTTGGAAAACATTTCGAGAAATGTGCTTTTTTTGAAAACGATGACGTCACGATAATCACGTGATTTCCCTGCCTGAGTCTTCCTCAAACACAACTGAATCATCAGACCCTCATTTGGCGTATGCTTAAGAGTGCACTCAAGCTTTTACTGCCGGTGACAATCTCGCTCCCAGAGTCTTCGTTCCCCTTGACCAGCGGTCGGAAAACGAGGGCTCTGGGAGCAACCATTTCAGGCGTACGCCATAGATGCAGATTGTGTAGTGAAACCGGACGGGCAAAATTCGGTTATTTGAAAATGGTTGCTCCCAGAGCTCTCGTTTTCCGACCGCTGGTCAAGGGGCACGAAGACTCTGGGAACGAAATTGCGCCGGTGATTGCTGCGCTTTCAAATTTCGGCGTAGTGTGGACGCAGATCAGTAACATTTTATCTGTTTCCTAGTGTGGACGGAAAAAACATTTGATGCGTGCTCAGAGTGAAAACGTCGTTTTCAAATTTCTTCGGTGTAGTGTGGACGGAAAACATTTGATGTTTACCGTTTTCAAATTTCTCGTATTTTTATTTGGAATTGAACGCTGGCATTACTTATTTAGTTCGAGCAAGTTCTGAGACCGATCGATAGACGCACTGAATTGATCTAGACAATAGGTCTTTTGCAACAGTTGGTCGCACGACCGATATTTCTAAACTTTTGGCTACAGCTAAATGAAGTTCAGAACTGGAAAGAGCATGTTTTAATTAGCCAGAAAACCAATTTCCAGACATATGCCACGTAAGGTGTGAGGTTTAGTGACGAGTACAGTCGAACCTCCACCAACGGTCACTTCTCTACAGCGGCCACATTTTTGTCCCGGTTCATACATTCACTCTTATTTTAACCTGTCCACGACGGGAACGGCCACTAAAGCACGTCTCAACTGCCAAAATAACCTCTCTTGATCCATACCACACGCGCTGGCCTCTGTTTCCTGTATTTGGTTTCTGTTTTATCGATGAATATTGATTTTGTTAAATCCCCGAAAAAATCCAAGTGCCATATTGCACCCCCACCTCCCCGTAACGGCCACCTCACAACAGCCACTTTCATCTGTCCCCAAGGTGGCCGTTGTGGAAAGGTTCGACTCTATTGCAAAAATAAGAAGGCTCTGTATGGAAGCGAGGAAGCCTTGCCCTTAAGAAACCTTTTCCGTTTATTTATCACTGCAAAAAGAAGCTGCCAGTATGTAACTACTGAAGATAGAAAGTGGGGTAAAATAAGAGAATGAATAGAAAATTTTAGACTCTTTTAATCAAAAGGAAAATATTTTTTGGCAATTTGAAGACTTCCAAAATGACAAGGATCTGTATAGAAATCGACTGGAGCGTGACTGGAGGGCAAGCTTATTTGTTGTTCTTTCCATTTCTGATAACAATATGCATTAAGCACATCAAGTGACTATCTGTTGCCAAAGGCCTATTGCGACCTATTGCCGGCGAAATTCGAATTAAGCAATAGAGCTTTTTTTCCGGGTTTGCATAACTTTCGGGTATTCTCCCAGTCCCCGAGTGACCAATAAGAGAGCGCGTAGTAGCTCAGTTCTTTTAAAAGGCTAAATATTATGGGCGCGATGCATTCAACCAAAATTCCCGGGCTGAGGTTCGAAAATTTATTGGGGGTAAATGGATCGCGACGGGTCCTGAAGGTCTCGTTCCATTCCACTCGCAAAAGAGTTTCGCGCTCATTTAAAATGGCAGATTTGGATCTCTGCTGCTCGTGTTAGAGTTAGATGGCGACTTCGACTTTATCAATGATATTATACGAGCAGTTTCATGTGTAGAAATTTAACCCTTGTAACGAGTTATTTGAGTAGACCGTTCCCAGATATTTGCCGGTTGAATTCAAAGATCTTCAAACACCACTTTTCGAATAACGAAAAGATCATGCGAAATTCTCTCGGGAAATAGACCGTTTTTAACAGCTAAAACATACACCGCGTAACAGAGCTATATACGTAACTGTTGTTACTGTTCATGGATGTACGAACAACACCGATAAATCCGTTGTTAACAATCCACAAAGGCTGCAATGATAAGTGTTTTCCTCCATGTTGAACATGGAAAGTACCGAACAGCGAGGTACTGGGATTGAGAATGAATCGGAATGGTCAAATGGAACGGTCCATTGCGATCGTACCGGTCCAACCGAGAAAAGTGGTCCACCTCGAAAGGTGGACCGGCTTTTTCGAAACTTTTCTGGTTGGACCGAGCCGATCCATTCAGTTTTAGACCGAAATTTCCTGAAATTTTGGTTGAACAGATCACACCCTATAAATTCATTTTTCACTAAGCGTTGTCCTCGGCGTTAATAACTACTTAATAATCGAGAGTGAGGTCGCTATGGGAAAATCTCAAACTAAGGCCTTGCCGTAGTGACCGAGCGATAGCGAGGTCAATACGGTAGGCCGAGGTTTGAGATTTTCCAGTAACGACCGAACGGTCGAGGTTATTAAGTTGTTCATTATATGGCTCATGAGAGGATACCTAAACTTCGAGCCAGGATCCGAGCCAGGATCCAATCCAGGATCCGAGCCAGAATTCGAGCAAGGATTCGAGCCAGGATTCGAGTCAGGATTCGAGCCAGGATTCGAGCCAGGATTCGAGCCAGGATTCGAGCCAGGATTCGAGCCGGGATTTGAGCTAAGATCCGAGCAGGATTAGTTAGGATAAGCCTCTTCTACGACATGTCACGTGACCTGGTTTCCTTGTTTGGGTTACCCCTTTTGTCTCGTCACAAGTCATGCAGAGTAACGCGTAGGAAGTGTTATATTCTGTTGTGCTGTTTGTGCAAGTGTTTTGCCACATACATTACACACGTACTGAAATCTGAAAATTTGAACATTTAAACTTATATTCCAGAAAGTTTGATGGCTAGTGCAGGGCTCAAAGAAACACCCGTCCTCTCATCTGGGACAACTACATTTTACTTTCGGGCAAGTAGCTTTGCCCCACGGACAAGAGACGGCCGGCAAACCATCCACCGACCAAATTTTTGATAACGATTTGTAAACAAGGAGTAAGTTTTAGGTATAATCAAGTGTTTGGACGAAGCTTGCCAAAAATAACAAATTATAGCGTTTGTTTGTTGATTGCGTTACGTGCAGTGGTTACCTAGCACGTGATCAAAATCTGCCCCTATGATGAATTAGTTACCTTCCACAATATATCGTATCTGTAGTATCGTCCAAACGCACCAAGTGCGTGTTCTTTTCCCGTAAACAGCCACAGAAAAGGGGCTGGATTGTTCAGTTCCTGACACGTGTTCTGATTGACCAAAATTATGTCGCCGTAGTTGTGATCTTAATCACATTTAAATCAAGCACGGAAACAGATATCTTCGTTTCTCTACAATACATCGTATCAGTAAGACTTAGGAACATTTAAGTCGCCAATTATTTCTACCTGCATGACATTTTAATTTCCTTTCTTTCCGTGTCAGGAAATAAAATTTAGTTCCGAGAAGTTATTCTTGATGAACATGTTTACCTTGTGAATTACAAGCATTTCAGTACCCTGATAACATTCATACTCACTATGTCAATAAATCACTCTGAAACGGAAAACAGTACCATTTCTTTGCTGAACTAAACAAAACTAACTGCTTCCATCGGCTCAAAATATCGCTTTGGTGGACAAATCGCGTGGTGTGGCGGTGTCTCTACTTCGAAAATATATTTCTTTTTCACCATCACTATCAAGTCCAGTTCGCAGTTTTGTTGTGTAAGATAATACCGAGAAACGAGAGTTTCACTGAAATGTTGCAAATGACACATTTTGTTGCGATGCACTGAGTTTTGGATGAAGTTTTGCCGCCGTATTTACATTAACAATTACGAACTTTACTCTGATTGGATATTACAAATCACTATGTAAATAGATCACCCCTGAAGTGAAAACAATACCGTTTCGTTTCTGAGGAAACGAAACAAAAACGACTTCTATATAAATTGTATTAAGGAAAAATCTCTAAAGCTTTAGCTATTCGGAATTAAATTTACTTTCTCTTTCTGTTTATAATCGGCATTCATCATTTCAATGCGCTTGAATTTTCCAGAGCCGGGCTCTTCCAAATTTGCATCATCCGTAATCGGCCCGTGGGCATTACGGCTGCATAATGACCGCTCAGATCTCACTCTTAGCCGATCAGAACGCGCGTTATATCGGCCACAAGCCAAAGCCATATAATGGGGACTTTAAGCAAATCGCTACGGCTGGCGCTGACACGACTGCCGGAAGTAAACTTTCCCCAGAATGAGACACTGCGCGTGTACGTCGGTTGCATCCAGCCGTAGCGTGAAACCTGACTACGTGAGTCGGGATGTTTTGCCGTAGTGGAAACAACGTCGGGTTTATTTCGCTTCTCTGGCCCTTTTCAAAGGACATCGGCATTTTAAGAATTCATTGGATACTATATCCTTTAAACTCAATTTAAGTCAAAGATTGTGTCAAGGTTGCCTCTCATACGCTTGTAAATCCGTATCCTGTATTTGCGATAAGTTGTGGCAAAGGTGTTGGAATGGCGAAGTGAGTCAAGTGAAATATTCGTGTTGAGCACCAGGTTGTTTTTTCTTCGGTTAAGTTTGCTTTTAGGGTTTAGTCAAGATGTTTTGTATCCGGATAACTATACGATGCTATTTTTGAGTATTGATATTTGTGTTCTTCTCTCGATATTCTTTGAGATATTTGTCTCTGAAATTATATATTTCATCCATCAAATTGTTATAGTACAAAGTGTATGGCATTCGCTTTCGCTCAGAAATAATCTGCATGTTCCTCCTAGGAAGGCGAATAACGGCCCTCGTCCTTTGAGCGAAGCCATTTGCCTGTAAGAAACTAAATAAGAGAGATTTTAGACTCCTTAGCCGATGTTTGTTTCATCTTTGCATTTCGCTTTGCTTGCTAAACTTAAAATTTGGCAAACCACCAAGACGTACTTTCCCCAGACCTTTTCAGTCACGGCAGCCGAAGTAGCACCAGCCGAAGCGATTTGCTTAAACTCCCTAATAATAATAAATAACGCTCCCTGAGCGCACTGTTAAGACTGCGTCCGATCATATCAGAGCTATTGTTTTGGAATTTACAAGCAAAGGGATAATGTATGCCCCCCCCCCCCTAAAAAACTTTAAAAAGCAAGGTGAAAGACAGCGTAAAACGGAAGGTGAACAAAATTAAAGGAAGGGCTTGTTTATTTTAATTAGGAGCTTCACGATTCCCGATGGTCGTAGTTTAGACGCATGAAATAGCACAAACAGCTCGTTCACAAAATCATAAACATTTTCCTTAATATTATAAATCGAAGGTAGAAACAACTCGAACATAAAAGACTTCATGCTACCCAGCTGGAGCATTTTCCATAGTTTGGGCATACGAGTTACGTATATATAATACATTCGATATGTTGCTTTGACTACCCATTTGAATGTTTGTGTTTGAAAATGCCAAAACATTTGTCTTCGGATAAAAAACAGCTTGCACTGAAATAAAAGAGCTACTTTTAAATTTCAGCAATTATTGCTTCTTAGATAGTCAAACGATTTGTTTTTTGTTTTTTTCATTCAACGAGCCATGCATGCATCTGGGCATGTTTTCGGGACATGAATTAATGGGGAGAAGATTAGGAAATGTCACAAGAGTTAGCTGAAAAATATCGTTGCGTGACTCGCTAAACATATGTATTATGATGGTTCGTCTAATTAGGACGCAGCTGATGGATTCGATTTCAGAATGTCACGGAAAAATGTCGTTTAGTTTCGAGCTATCGAATGAGTTTTAATTTCCTGCATTTTAATTAACAAATAAAGAAGCCTAAGCCGTGTATTACACTGTGATAAAACACAACGGGCATTTGAGAACACGAGGGAAATGTAGAAAACATGAGCCGCAGGCGAGTGTTTTGTTTACTACAGTTCTGTGGTATTAACGGTTCACGGACTGAGCAGACTAAAATAATTTATGCAAGAGAGGAAGACAATCATCCAGCACACTAACATTACAAATTCGATGATAATAATACATGATATCTCACCTCACATTAACAACAAATGTTATAGGAAATAAACTGAGGGCATGGTAAAACCTACCTCCGCATTTCTCACCACTGCCAACTCCCAAGCGAACGAGAATGAAGCATGCTGTAAACATGATCGCTCGGCGGAGTTTTTGTTCATTCACCATCTTGTCCTGTGGTCCGAAAGACCGACGGCGCTTTCTCAAGAAATCCGTTCAGAATTATCAATTATTGTTCTACTAATAACTGTAGCACTTACACTAGTTATGTAACTGCCGTTAGTCGAATAATCGCTCTGTAAAGCGTTTCAGTACAACAGCTGCTCCAGACAGGATGTCGCGCTTCGTAATTCCGAGAAATGCAAGACCACGCTCCCAGGGTCACTGCAACTGGCCAATAAGACGCCGAGTTAACTTCCGGGAATTGTCTAGGCTCGATTACCAGCCGCTGTTCGGGAAAGGAGCCCGCGCTCCTCCCCCAAACTCACGGCAGGAGGAACGTAGACTGGACTCGAGAAAGCAGCGGAAATCGAGCCTAGGAATTGTCCAGTTTTCCTTCTTTCTTGTTTTTCTTTTTATGGTCTCCGCTGGAAACCTTTTGCTGTCGTTTGCGTTGGAGCGTAGCTGATTCTTTTACTGCTTGAACGTGTGACAACGGGGTTTTGTCTACGGGCGTGAGAAGACTATTAAACTGTCTAGAAACTTTTGTTTAGTTCAGTGGAGACGGCGTGGCCTGGGCGCTGGATTTGTAATCCGGAGGTCCCGGGTTCAAATCCTCCTCCCTGCCACTATAGATGGATTTGTTTGGTGGTCCCAGATTCAATTCCTCCACGCTTTGTAAATAACCAACTGGTCAGCCTCCTGTCAGTTGGGATTTTTAACAAGTTTCTGATGAATTTACAATATTCGTTTGCCTATTTCAGTGTCCAAAATTAGTACAGTAGTGCTAAACACTTTGACACTTTAATAAAGGGATTTTTTTTGTTTGATCTACGTAAACAGACTAAACAGGCAATATTCAACGCGATTACCACACTTATTTATCCAAGCGAACACTGAAGTATATTTAAAGTACATCATTGTAAATACTGTTTAAACAAACTATTTTACAAATGAAAACTCCATGTGCTATTTGCACCCTTCCGATATAATATCCGTTGCAGACACCTAGCATGTTATCTATTTTAATTTTTTTTTTTTTTTTTTTTTTTTTTTTCTACGTTTCAGCTTTCAACCGCGAGGAAAAAGTCACATTTTCCGCATGAGAAGAAATATCAGAGTACCCAGCTTGCACAGTCGCTCTGATGGAAAACGACAGGCGCCTTCCTCTTTCCCGACTTATTTTGAAGCGACTCTGCTTGCATGGTAGAATATTTTGCGGAGCGGATCCCACGGGTACTCCTGCTGCGTGCAGGCTACAAAACAAGCTCGGTAGCCGGTTCCTTTCAGTATTTTACCCTATGGGGTTTCCTGCGTGTGTTTCGTAGTTCTGCACTGTTTCTACATGAGCAATAATCTTATAACAATATTTTCCATAGCGAGGTACTAAGCAGATTGAGTCATATGCAAACAGGCCGCGCATCTGTCTTCGTGGCAAGTCATTTTGTTCAAAAAATAACAAAAGTTGATTTACGTATGTAAATGATAGCCGAAGAACTATTACGCTCCTTCTTTAGTCAAAGCAAAACTGAAATGGTGACTAAGTATCTTCTTTCTTACACTAAATGTGCATCATCGCAGACTCGGAGAAATACTCATATATCGATTTGATTCGTTTAATCACAACTCTAAACCTAATAGGTATGTCCAAAGTGTGACGTCAATTAAGAACTCCTGACGGCAGGTTATAATGGGCAAAGACATGTTGACTATAGTCTACCAGCGGGTTGGTCCCCGTTTTTGTCTCTGAAATCTTCCCCGCGATTGTAAAAGTCATAATTATGGACAGAACTTCGTTTCTTTTGTTTCACGCTCGTGAATTAGCGATCGCGTTGCATGCTAAGAAAAGAAAGAGACCGCTCGCAGTCTATTTTGACTAGATATAAAGTGAGCATATTGTATATTTATAATACTCAAAGCGGGCAGAATTTAGTCTGCCCGATTTTATAACTTGCGGTCAAATCTTCCGAATGCGTAATTTATGAGATGATGATGCACGATTCCGACATTAAAATGCAAATGCCTTACATTTCCTGATGCTTTACACCGCGGGGTCCACTCTGAGCCGAAGGAATTTGAAAACGCAACTTTATTTTAGTCCTCTACACTAATCCGTCACGAAAACGGAGCTTTTCGAAAGCGCTCTTCAAACAGGAAACATTTGAAAACGCCGGCTTTTCGTTTCCGTGTGGACGGAAAACACTTTGCAAACGGAGCTTTTCGAAAACCTCACGATGGTCATTCCCTGACCGAGTTTCCCTCAAACACAAATCCAAAATGACTGGTGATTGTTGCGTTTTTAATTAAATTCCTCCGGCGTAGTGTGGTCGGAAAACTTTTGATGCATTTTCAGAGTGAAACCTTCGTTTTCAGATTCCTGAGGCGTAGTGTGGTCGGGGCCTTAGAATATAGAAGTCGATAACAGTCCTGTCATTTGAAAAGAGAAAGAGAACCAAACGCAAATCACAGAAAGAAATTCCCCATTGGCCCAGCACGCTCAATAAACAGGACACAGTATTGATCTGTACAACGTTGCCAACCTCGCTCCCAGCCTCTCTCTCTCTCTCTCTCCTCTGTCTCCCTTGACGTCAAGCGATGTACCGATCCTTCACGCCGGTTCTCAATGGAACAAAAGGTTGTTCCTAGACGCGTAACCCTGCCTCAAAAAGAAGATGACGAACATGTTGAACTCCCACGTGTTTATCGTAATCTTAAGAATTTTTAGAACTTGTATTGAGCGTTACATTTGCTAGCAATTTTTTTTTTTTTTTAATGTTTTATCACTAAGTTTTTCTTTATTGTACGTTCACTATAGTTTTTATTCGCATTTGTAACTGACGAAGGTCACTGAAGTGATCGAAACTTCTTAGGTTTGATCTCTTATCGTTTTGATATTATGCCTGACTACGACAACAGCATTTTCAATCACAAATTACAACGGCTGGCTTTGTTTGGTCGAATTTGGAATATGATATTGGCATAGGTAGCCGGTATGAAAGCGAGTGACCACTATGAGTGATATTTGGAAAATTCTTTCAAAATTGCACTTGCCTTTCACAAGAAATGTTAAACATTGATTGCTTTCACACCATCACTCATTTATTGTATAATCTAGCACTGCAATACCGCAAAGTTAAAAGTTGACGTTAAATTGGACTCCTCTTAGCCAATCGGAATGAAGTTATTTCTTCGATCATATCATTAATAAGTCATATTTCTCGGTACTTCTCTTAGTGTACTTGTGAATGCTTTTTTCGCTTTTTGTCTTCCTTTGCTTTTGCGCATTTGCTCGTTAAGCTTAGCTTAACTCTTTCTTATCCTAAACTATGATCATTCTGTGTTCCGATGACAACATTTTTTTCTTGTTGTCTTGGGTATGTTTCAGGTAGTCCTTTACCAGGCGTTATTAGCTTCCCTGGGCTTCCTTTCCCTATCGATTGATATTTTGTAGGTGTATTTAAAATTGCAAAAATAAAACAAACAGTGTAAATAACAAGATCGAGAAAAAGAAAAGGGAAAAGGGAGGTAAAATTCAAGTTCATCAAGCGTCAAAGGCGTGAGCTCGGTCATTCTAAGACGGTTCGAACATGCTAAAGGGGTCCGTTATGCTAAGGAAGTTCGATCATGCTTAAGGGCTTCGGTCATCCTAAGGGGGTTTGGTCAAGATCGCGGACACGCATCAATTTAACTGCGAGTAATAACGTGTGACACGGAAGATGAAAAGTAGTTAGGTTTTAGTTATAACTTACTAGTAGTGATCTCTTGTATGTCTCAGTTTAATAACAACTATAAACAGTAAGCAAAGCACCTTATCATCACTAGCACCACGCTAGAGACTAACAGTATGCCGCGAAAACTATTGAGATTGGGAATAGTGACAGAAGCTAAGCTTGGTGCTAATATCAAAACGTCACTTCGATAAATGGTGGCATGGGACATTGTTTATACGCCTAATGAGTGTTGGTTTAGTTAGTCAGGGAGTATTTACTTGTAACATACGCGGATATTGTCGTATTTCTCACGCGTACCCACTGTCAAAGAGATGTGTCGATGACCTACAGTTCCCTCAGTAAGCATGATTATTCACTGTAATTGAGCTGCCGTGAAATATTTTCCTTCACTGACCCTTTTAGTTCAAAATTCAACCAAAAAGTTTCAACATTAACTGAAAGTATTCCGTCAGAATGTACTTATCTCTCCATGCCAAGGAGCACATAAGGATTTTAGATTCCCTTTCCACCCACCTCGATTTGCCACTATAGCCCTGACCGTCGCTCATGACTGCTACCCAACTGCGCGCTTTCACGTCAAAATGTAGTTGCTGTAATCAGATAAGTATCGATCACACCATACCGTAAATCCTAGAATTAGCACCTCCCCTCAAATAAGCGCCCCTTCGAATAAGCGCCCCTCCTATCGGCCAAAATTTTAAGTAAGTGTCTCCCTTCGAATAAGCGCCCCTCCCCTCTCCTCCCCTGTTTTATGGAAGAGTACTGAGACAACAAGGGATGTATAGTTTTGTTCGTTTTCGACTCATTCCACTGCACATTGACCGCCCCAAAGGATGGTAGTGAAGATCTTCTCATTTAAGGCCTAAATCCCAACCAACCTTTTGCAGCAGGCCTAGACCGGCTAAAGGGATTATATTATGTAGCTCTTTAAGAAAGACAGGATCTTTCTGAAAAACGTCTGAGGGACTGACACATACATATATAACCAAAAAACGATCATCTGAACACGATTTGGGAAAAATTGAATAAGCCCCCCCTCGATTAAGCGCGTCCCTCGAATAAGCGCCCCCCGTAATGTCCTAAAGTTGAGATGACGAGGTTTCACGGTACTTGTTTCAAATATTCAAGATATCTTTTTTTAGCTTAGATCACTGTCAAGAAATTAAAAGATATAAGAAAAATAATGAGAATGAACAGAGCTAAAAAATCTCTTTTTTTCAATCAAGCCTTTCAGAATTAGTTCACGGCAGTGTGCCTTGTTACAAAAAAGCGTAATTTTTACATAAGGGCTTTTTCATCGCTTTTAATTTCCTTGAAAATAAAAACAAACAAACAAACAACAAAAGTAAATTTTGAAATATAATTTTGAAATTTTCAAATAGCTTAGGTCTAATTTTTTTGGTAAATCTACGCTATTCGCACAAATTATCGCGCTGGAACTTACTACAAATTAAGTAAAAAGCGCAGGAACCTGTTGTTTTGCGTTGCATTCCTGATTCCTGGTTGTTCGGATAGAGAATGAAACAAAAGCGTATCGAGTTCATCAGGCTAAGGGCTAAATTTCAAAATTGTGGTATCGAGATCGCGCGGTGTTACTTGAAGCAATGGCACCATAATAGTGTTCAACTAAAGGTTTATTTATTATGATGATGCAAAAAGTATAATTTAAATTGTTTTTGCGATTTACGTGAGATCAGACATACAATTTTACGGTTTATCGTTTCCATGGAAATATCGATTGCCTTAAGAAATGCAGTATACCAAACTTCAATCCATTTCCAATCACTGGTGTAATTTTGGTATCGATCCGATTCAGGGAAGAATGTTAAAAAGCTGATTGAAAATGCTTAGTATGGTCCAGAAAAAACTGTATCGAGACAACTTAACTAAGCGTCCGTTATAGTCATAGTACAGTATTTAATTTTTAATTAGCTTTCGTTTTTGGAAGGAACTCTAGTTGGAGACATCGCCTGAGATACGTAACGGCATGATAGGATTTTTTTTTCTCGTCGGTGTATCTCCAAAACCTTTAGTGTTAAGTGAAACTATCATTTTCACAGCTGCTGTTTTAGTCTAATTCGTGTTTTCACGCGTAAATTTACTTCAGCTGTGTTTCAGCAGTGTCCGAAATTTATGTCGGCAATTTGTCCAAAATGAGATAAGAAGTGTCCGAAAATGCTGCACGTGTGATGCACTTGGGACAAAACCTAATTTGGAAAAAAAAAATAGAGAAAAAAGTGCTCATTACATAATCCTAGAGGTGTCTGACCTATCTTTCTGTCATTCTCTATCTTTAAGTTATGCTTCGGGGGGATGTTGTAAAGATATTGCAGCAACTGCTTTTTGTTTTTTGTTTTCTTTTCTTTGTTTTGTTTTGTTTTTGTTTTTGTTTTTTTCGTTTCTCATCAATAACCCCACAGGAAAGACTTCTAACAAAAGAAGGGAGCCTGTGCTTAAACGATTTGGGTTAAGCAATTTGTCCTATCTTTCAAGATCAAAATGTGTTTGGAAACGTCAAAAAATGACCGTGCGACTTAGTCATCGTTTTGCGACATAAAATAACAGGTGTACGACTGTTGCTTAATAAAGTGATGAGCGCGTGTAAACAGCTGCAAGTTTCAATCAGCACTTCTATCGCGCGCAATCTTGCTGTTTAAATGCTGCATTTATATGAAGAAAAATAAAATAAAAATGCTACTTGATGGAAACAATTGAATTATTTGCCCTCAAAATCGCAAAATCTCATGCAAGTTTCCCTTACCATAGCCTTTCTCTGTACCATTATATGTGACTATGTGCAACGTGGTAAGTCTAAGACATTTCAAAACTTTAAAGAACAATATAGTTGAACCCAATTGTTAGATGTGACGGGCTTTGCTCTTTACAAGCTGGGAACCCATTTTCTACTAATGGCGAAAAGAGAAAGCGAAAAAACTCAGCTGGCTTAACATCAATACCATTCCACATCGGCCTTTCAGAGTTTGCATTTGTTGCAACATATAAAATAAACCTTCGAAGCCTCCTTCAAACAAAAGAAAAGCACCAAAAGGGGAAATAAGTGCTCTTGCACAATCCTAGAGGTGTCTGACTTAATTTCTGTCATTCTGTATATTTACTTGCGTTTCTGTGGAATGCAATAGGGACATTGCAAGTCGCGAGTTCGTTCAATTGTTTACTGATTAGTTTTTTTTTTGTTCGCTTCTGATCAATAACCCCAAAGAAGAGACTTCTAACAAAAGAACTGCATTTGTGCTCCGAAGATTTAGGTTGTGCGATTTTTTCCCCTTTCCCATGATCAAAATGTTTTAAAAAAGTAAAAAAAAAAATTACAATCGTGCGACTCAGGGACCGTTGTGCGACTTTAAATAACAGGAATGCGACTAAAACCTCAAAATTGTTTAATGGATTGATGAGCGCGTGTAAACAGGTTCAAGTTTCAATCAGCAATTTTAATAAGCCACGCTCGATCTTGCTGTTCAAACACTACTTTTAAAATGTAAATACTTATTAGAAAACGTTATTTGAAGAAGATTTAGTTAGACAAAAGTCACAAAAATCCTAAAATCTTGATCAAATACAGAGAAATGTTTCAGCTCTCTCCATTTTCATCACTCTTTACATCTCTCCATCCTTTGAAATGAAAATCTCGAAAACCCGTTTTTGTGTGTTAAAAATAAACTAATTTTGAATTAATTAGGCTAAAATTTTCAAACTTTTCTTACAGTAGTAGGAGTCGAGTTAGAAGATTCAGGTACTTCGATGTCACCACATCCGCCATTTTGGAAAATTGCTGCTTTACCGCTCTTAGTGTTGTAGAATACATTTTTCAAGAGAAAACACAAATGGATTCTAATAATAATAGCAAAAATGAACAAGTGCGCTTTTTTATCATAAAAATTAAAACTAACCTTAATAGTCGCATTTTTACCATGGTTGCTAAAAATTACAAAACATGTTACAATAGATAAAAAAAATTCAATAAAACTGAGCATTGTTTCAAGAAAATAGCGAGGAAATCACAACGGTAAGCCAAAACAAGCTATACATATTTCCTAATTATCTTTTTCTCAGCTCGTGAGCGGGCGGAATTCAACAAATCCTGCAATCTGAGTGGTTCCTGGAGCGGACGGAATTTTCGCATCCGGACCGCAACAGCGGGCGGAATCCGTCGTATCGATCTATTTTTGCGCACGAATTAGCGGTAATCGTCAATCTTTCGCCCTTTTAACACTTCCGTCGACGATTGATCAAGGCAGGTTTATCTCTGTTCACTTTTAAATAGCAAGGAAAGTCATTGTAACTAAATTCGATCGAGTGCTTTGAGGTTGTGAGAGTTTGCCTGGTTGTTTGTAGCTCGGCGCTGTAATGGCGCGTAATCCTGTGTGTCTCTCTCTGTTCGATTTTAAGTAAAAACTGATGAGTCGATTTCAGTCGAGTTACCTCTCTGATCGTTGCTGTATATGAGAAGATTTCCTCGCTACCTGCTACTCAATTCACGGTAGAAAAGACTGGTTTCGAGTGATTGGCAACGACTGACAGAAATTGTTTTTGTAGTACAACTTCAAACTTTGCACGAAATTTCACACCGGAAAAACACTTCTGTCTAGTATCTGAGTTACTCGCTCGTTCGCTCGTTAGATTTTTTTACGAAAGATTGGTAGACTGCGCGTAAGCCAAGTCAGTGACAAAGTCGCGTAAACTAACCCACTTGTAAGCCAATATACCGCAAGAAAAAGACTCGGATAAACATGTTATTGTCCGGCTTAGGGTCGGTCCGTATAGTGAAAAACTGTGCCCTCGGACTTGAAAATGCTGCCCTCGGCCTGCGGCATTTTAAACTTAAAGGGTCAGTGAAGGAAAAAATTCGCGTTGCACGGAAAGTCGATTAGCGACCAATTACGGTGCACACTAGAGTGTTTACTTAAGTGATTGACACATCTCTTTGAAACTGGGAACGCGTGAGAAATACGACAATATTCGCGTATGTTACAAGTAAATGCTCCCTGAATAACTAAACCATCCATTAGGCGTATAAACAATGGCCCATGTCACCTTTTATCGAGGTGACGTTTTGATATTAGCACCAAGCTTAACTTCTGGCACTATTCTCTATCTCAGTCTTCTTAGTGGCATATCGTTAGTCTCTATCCTGTTGAGGTGCTTTGCTCACCATTTATAGTTATAATTAAACCGAAACATACAACAAATCACTAATATATGATTGAAACCTAGCGTCAGTCGTTCTTCCGTAAAATGAAAAATCATTCTCTCGTTCTGTGTTGTTGACTGACAGATAGATAAATTCTGAAATTAATTGGCTACGGATCAGGATAAATAGAAGACACTTCATAAGTTGAAGTGAACAAGACATTTGAAGTTCATCCAGCAACGAGTTCAAACGGGTAAGATCTTCTCTTAATTTAAACTCAAGTTAAGTTTTGGAAATTTAACTAAATTCGTGGAGATGCAGGCAAATTTTAATGCCAAAATAGACATTGTTTTCTCTCGAAATCGGCACTAACCAATTAGTAAGCATAGGAATTTCTATTACTTCAAAATCTACTGGGTCAAATCATCAATTTAGGGGTTATAACTTTTCAAATTATAAAACAGCGCCAGTAGACCAAATTAGATCTGAATAATTGTTGCAAATACTTTGTCGGGCATATTCACGGCACCTAGTCCCGAATAAGCGAATAAATTTAAATATATCTGAATTTTTTTAATGACTCGATTGCAAAAATGCCATTTGAAAACATAGTATGTTGAAAATAAGGTACAGGTTATGTTTTTTTCTCATGACAGGGTTTTTACAGCATGGTCTTGTTTTAAAGGGTAGTCACGGAAACACGTGCACCTTACAGAAATACCGAGATCATCTATCTTTACGTAACATTTCTTATTTTTCACAGTTACGGCTGAAAAATGCATCGCACAAAGAGTCAAGTTTTCCTTGTCGTTGCCTTCCTCTGCACCATTGTTTGTAGCTATGTGCAATGTGGTAAGTCTGAGAGTGCTCTGTTCAAAGGGATAGTACTCCCTTCAACAACAAGAAAATTTGTACCCAAAGTTTATAAAAAATGTAGTAAGCTTGAACTTTGCTAAATGTGGCGGGCTTTATTTTCTTTCCAAGTTGGGAAGTCCGGTTTGACCAGGAAAGCTTTTAGACGAGCAATCATAACGAGAACTGACAAAAGCGAAAATCTCATCTGACTCAATATCAACAACTGGAGCAATACTATTCCTTTATCGGCCTTTCAGAAATTGCATTTGTGGTAGTTTGGTCAGACAGCATGAAACAAAATTAGCAACACGTCTGAAATGACTTAGTTTTCTCTCACTTTCCCTTTTTAGGTTATGTTTCTTTGGGATGCTTTAAGGATACTGGAAATCGTGCAATTCCACCACTGGAAGGAAAGGATCAGATCTTGGACAAACATTACTGGCATCGAGAGAACCCCATTGCCAAATGCGCCGTGGCTGCAATGAAAAGGGGATACAAGATGTTTGCAGTTCAGAATGGTGGCTGGTGTGCCGCTAGCAAGATTGCGCCAAAGACCTTCGACAAGTACGGAAAATCTTCAGCTTGTAAGAGTGACGGTGAAGGAGGACCATGGGCCAATCACGTTTACTTGACCAAAGGTACAGTATGACTTCTGTCATTGAGCACATCATATAACTGCCATTCAAAGCACTGAGCTCGATCCAAACAGATTGTCGTTTTTTGCTACATGTCCAGAAATGCGTGCAGTAAAGGAATTGGCCAATTTGACGAAATTTCGTCACAGTGAGTCAATGTTCATGAATTTGACGAGTTTGATCTGCATTGTTTCACCGGCCTTTTTAACCGAGTTTTACATCGAATACTTAGATATTTTAATTACCCCCAAAAGCATTTCTTAAGTTTCTTGAGTATGATGTTATTGTCCGACAAACAGGATATTGTGTTAACGTTAACTTGGCTTAGAGGTTGAAAGTGCGAATTACCTGTTTTGAATACTCGGGCGTTTCGTATCTGCCGTTATTGAATTTCACACTTCCTGTACACCAGTGCGGGTATTTTTGTGAAGTGCTTCTGTTTTATTGGTTGGTACTGTGTATCCTGGCTTAATATGTGCACTACTAACACTTCTATCGTCTTCCTAAGACCCAATATTAAGATCGATGACCACGCTGTGACGTCATTAATTGGACTGTGGACGTAATTGTGCAAAGTTTTCTTCAACTTTTATACTATTTGGCCGTTTGCAGGAATTGTCTGGTTAAATTGTCTTACCACTATAAACAACAACAACAACAACAACAGATTAGTTAATTTGAAGAAAATTTCATTTTTTTTTTTGCCAAAGAAGTTTCTGAGGTAGTGATTTAAAATGTTCCTCATAATTCGTGCAAAAGTTCAGTTTTGTCAACCTACGTATAAAT
Organism: Orbicella faveolata; assembly: GCF_042242905.1. Taxonomy (NCBI): domain Eukaryota; kingdom Metazoa; phylum Cnidaria; class Anthozoa; order Scleractinia; family Merulinidae; genus Orbicella; species Orbicella faveolata. The sequence goes on along the minus strand of NW_028301576.1, from coordinate 1,113,527 downwards.
ATTAAAAAAAAATGATAAAGGAATTTATAAAACTTTATAAACAGTAAAGGACTTAACAAAACAAATTCATTAAAAATATACACTTCTTATGTAATTTCTTGTGCGTTGTAACTTTCGTTCTTAGGTTATATTTCCGTTGGATGCTATAAGGATATTGGAAGTCGTGCAATCCCAACATTGGAAGGAAAGGATCCCATCCTGGACGGAGCCTACTGGCTTCGAGCTAACCCAATTGCAAAATGCGCCGCTGCTGCAATGAGACGGGGCTTTCATATGTTTGCAGTTCAGAATAGTGGCTGGTGTGCCGCTAGTAAGACTGCGCACCTGACCTTCGACAAGTATGGAACATCTAAGGCTTGTTGGAAAGGAGGCGAAGGAGGGCCTTGGGCCAATGAGGTCTATTTTATTGTTCCATAGTAATTGAGTGGTATTTCAATACCAAAGTTGATGAAGCAATAAAGATTTTCATCAGAGCGTTATATTCCTGTGTAGTGGGTATTCCAGTTAGATATTGCGCTAAATTTATCTTTTAAGTGTATCTTAACTGATTCAAGGGGGGTAGCGCTAATTTACCCACGCACGCACGTGCATCCAGAAAAGCAACTTCCGTAGCTAAATCGATTGGTTTGATAGCCTAATCTCTTACATGAACAGGCTATCATGAAAACAAGATAAGTTTCTCAATACTCATCGTTTTTGCCAAGATTTGAAAACGTGGGAGTGGCATTTCCAAGCCCCTAAAAATGTTCCTTCGGAGAGGGGGGGGGGGGAAGGGGAAAAGGGCATGCTTCGCCCTTCTAACTGATAAGTTATCCCAGCTAACCGAGATGAGAAAATGCTAGAATTCGTATCATAACTTGATTTAGTAATTACTCTGGCAGCACGATTTTGTAGTTTTCGAAGTTTCTCACTCAGCTGTCGAGACAAGCCATCCCAAACAACACTGCAGTAATAAAAATGCGGTTCGATAAGACCCTTGTATATTTTAATAGCAGTGTGCCTGGAAATAAAAGATCTCACTCCCTTTTGTGCACCGATACTGGAAGCGACTTTTTTCGAAATTGCGTGTATGTGTTCCTTCCAGGATAGGTTTTCATCGACAGTCAGTTCGTGAGCTGTGCTATGATTTGTTTGGTTTATTTTGACGCCGTCTACACTAATACTGATTTATTTTCTTGTCACTTGAAGGCTGCAATTTTTTACGCGAGCTAATGACCATAAACTCAGTTTTAGCGACATTGCGGCTTAACTAACAAGGCAGTGTGCGTACTGTGCAGAAAGCGAAAGAATGTTTTCGCGGTTTGTTCTATTTTTGAGTTAGGAGTTCCAATGGCTGATAAAAACGTACTTGAACGCTGCCAAGGCGAATTTTCTAGGTTATTTTTAAATTTTGCTAGTAGGGATAACTGCATTATATATTGCTAAAATTTCTTCTTCTCTTGCGATAGAAAACCAAGCAGCTATTTTGCTGTGAAAGGAGTTAATCGCAAGAGAAATTTCCAGATCCCTGTAGGGATTAATGACGGGGTATATCGGCACTCAAAAATCAGACATAACTTGCCATAGAGAAGACGAATACCCGAAAAAACGGATCCTTTCACTCCCGTGGGGAAAACAACATATTTTGTAAAACTGTAACTATAGACCCAAGGACCACACATAGTATACCATTTGAAATGTATTATTTGTGGGATACCACATCTCATACTAACAGCCATAGAGGAAGGCTCAGTTGGAATTGAAAAGCATTCAAAACGAAAAACTAAATAATAATAATAATAATAATAATAATTATATAGGGGCGATCTCATGCGCATAAAGTGGTTTTCAGAACGGCCCTGTGGAAAATATTATAAAAACGTAAAAGCTACTCAAACGTAAAAGATACGATATAAATGAAATATGATAAAATTAAGGCATGCGTTCAAGTTTCTTTTTAAAAAGTACAATAGATTCAGTTTCCTGTATTTCAAGACTTAAAAGGTTAAAATCGAGAGCTCCTTGGTATGTGATTTTTTGCCTTGCCCAGTTTGTTTTGGGAGCAGAAAGGTACAGATTCTTGCGCTGGCGGGTATCATAATGGCGAATGGCATTATTTTGTCTAAAATTAAAATTAAAATCGATGATTTTATGAAGGCATCTAAAAATAAAAACACATCGGTGAAGGTACCGTCTGTGATCTAAGTGCTTCCACTCTAGTTCCTCAAGAGCTTCGGTGGCGGAGGAATATTTTGGTTTGTCTGAAATTAACTTCGCTGCTTTGTTTTGTGGTACTTGGAGATCGTTCATCAGTTGAGTGATGTTTTTGTCACCCCATAAAATGTCACCATAGTCAAAAAGTGGAGGAATTAGGGAGTGATAAAGTGTTAGGCGTGCGTGTAGTGGTAGAAGAGGCTTGATTCGTCTAAGAAGTCCAAGTCGCTGGTTGGTCTTATTTACAATGTTTTTTTATGTGCTCATTCCAAGACAGATCTTTTCTAAGTGTCACACCCAAGTATTTTAATGTATTGGCTTGTTTAAGAGGGCTTTCATTGATCTTAATAGAAACAGTGTTTAAGGACTTAAGACGACGAGTGCTTCCAAATAAAACAAATTTTGATTTATCGCAATTAAAAGAACATTAAAAAATATCTCACTCCTTGTATAGTTGACGTATACCCCTAAACTATAGCTTAATATGCAACTCTTAAAGTGTCGGTTATTGTCAGATGTTAACTTGACCTGAAAAGTCTAGGAGGACAAAGGTGCACAATTTTAGGGGTGGTTGATAAAATCTCATATAGGAGGGGGGTATGATTTTATGCTTTCAAACGATAGATCTGTCCAAGAACTTTTTGCTGTTCAAATTTGATAAAAATTGAACAAATATTGAGCATGTTATGGTATTTTGTGCCACATGGCACTTTTGGGAGTGAGAGGGTTAAGGCGACTACAAATTAGGCGGGTTTCCAAAGTCCTGGAACAGGAGACATTCGTGTGACAGCAAGGAGAAAGCTAGCTCCTGAACGAGAAGGCATCTTGCAGCATTTATTTATCGTATTTAACCCAGAGCTTGTTCCCAATTTGCAAAGCAGAACATTTAATATTGTAACAGTTAAACAAGATAAGTAATATTCTATGTTGTTAAAAACTGGATCATTGCATAATGTAATTCAAGAGTTTTCAATGGCTTCGCTATCATGGTATGTGAGCCATTATACCATGCTCTACAAATATGATAAGCGTGCGCGTAATCTTTTTGGGCATTTTTATTTTAGTTTAGTTTAGTTTTCTATATTTTGGGAGTGTTTTTAATAAAACAATTATTCCACTCGCACTTGCTGTATATGAGATGGTTATAGCAAACTCGGAGCTACGCGCCGCGGTTGCTATCTATCATACTCTTATCCAACGCGCTCGTGGAATAGTTGTTAAATATTGGTGACGTCATTTGATCACAAGATTTCCCAAGAAAGCTATACCGTTGGCATGGCTATCATAGGTACAAGAATACAGGGAACAAGGTCTCTATAACTCAAGTCGCATGCAGGAGTAAAGCGGGAGAGACACGGAGAAAGAGCGGAGTTGGAAGTATGGGAATTGAGGGACGTTTTCTAAACCGCTCTGATAGGCTGTCTTTAGGAGTGTTAAGAAATTCGACATGTTGAGGTCCTGCCCCATGGACTTTAAAATTTAGGGTGTTTTAACAGATTGTACTGTTGCTTTAGTAACCTTATATGCCATGAAGATGACCACTATTTGTTCGCTAATTATTGGACATTTTTGGTAATACTAATGTTGTGGCATCAGGTGGTAAAGTGTGGTGGTATTGATCCATCAAGTAGAATGAACTGTAGCGTGCCACCTCAAGAGGTAAATTCTAACGTTTTGGTTATTTTGGTTTCGAAAACTTCACGAAATTACGCAGACAGACGGTTATCAAAAACGATCATCGTATTCTGATTACTACTTTGTAGGCCATTTTTTTCTTAATCAATTTATTCATTAGGTATGGTCATTATTTTTCAATCTTTGATCATGGAACAGAGACCTAATCGCATATCATTGTAGGTACAAATGCAGGTCTTTAGCTAGAAGAATATAATCTCTCTCTTCTTTCGAATTCTAAATTAGGGACGAACAAATAAACCAAACTCGACAATAGCATCTAATTGGTTCGACACGCTCCGTCACTGCTTATTCACATTTCCTAACCAAGTCTTTCTTTCCATAGAGATATGCACATACTGCGAAAATTAAGCCCTTTAGCGCGAGCCAAAAAAAGTTAAAAAATCAAATACATATGGAACTTCTTTACTCCCCAGATTATTGACCAGGCTTCTTTGTCAATCTGTGCATACTTGTGCTCAGTTTTGGTGAGTGTCCTTGAAGCAAAACCTATGGGTCGCTCGGTACCGTCGTGCATCACGTGAGACTGCAGCGCTCCAATACCGACAGGGGATGCATCACAAGCAAGCCTTAGTGGTAGGCTGGGATCATAATGCGTTAAAACTTGCTCTGACGTGATCATTTCTTACACTTTGTGGAATGCTATCTCGCACTGTTCTGTCCATTTCCACTGGTGATTCTTCTCCAAAAGTTGTGTCAGGGGATGTACTACTGTCGTTAGGTTAGGCAAGAACCTGTGATAGTAATTGATTAGCCCGAGAAAAGATCTCACTTCAGCTACATCGTTTGGACGTGGCGCATTCAATACTGCTTCTACTTTCTCTGCTGACTTGTGTAGGCCATCTTTGTCGATGTCGTGTCCACAATAAGTTATCTTCTCCTTGAACAACTCACATTTTGCCTTGTTTGCTCTCAACCCATGAAGCTGAAGCCGTCGCAGAACTTCTTCTAAGTTAGCCAGGTGTTCTGCATCATCCTTGCTAGTAATGATCATATCATCAAGGATACAGCTTGTGCCAGAAGTTCCTTCCAGCACTTGATCAATGGTGCGCTGCCAGGTGCTGATGTGATGCCAAACACCAGTCTGTTGTACTGAAACAGACCCATGTGTGTGTTTATGGTGAGGTATTTCTTGGAATCTTCTTCCATCTCCAGTTGGTGGTATGCCTGACGAAGGTCAATCTTTGAGAATTTCTGCCCAGCACTAAGCTTTACAAAGATATCTTCAATGCGGGGTAAAGGATACTGCTCAGCTTGTAGTTCTGGGTTCACTGTGCCTTTGTAATCACCACAAATTCTGACAGACCCATCTTTCTTCGGGACAGGTACAATGGGCGTCGCCCAGTCGCTCCACTCAACTTTCGTGAGAATACCAACGCCTCAAGGCGTAAGGTACGGCACGAGCTTTGCAGAAATGAGCTTGGCTATCTTCTTTGAGCGTTAGCCTTGCCTTAGCTGATTTGAATGTTCCAAGTTTATCTTCAAAAACATCAGAGTATTTGTCTAGCATGGTCTGCAGACGCTCTTTAGCAATTGGTGGGGTTTGTGAAGCTTTCAGTGATTTAATAGCATACCAATCCAGGCGTATCTTGTAGAGCCAATCCCTTCCCATCAACACAGGGCCCTTATTCTTAACCACATACAGATCCAACATTAAAGGTTGCTGACCTTTGTACTCAACATTTGCCTTAAGCACTCCCAGTGGAACAATGTTTTCCCCCGTGTAGGTTTTCAATATTAGTTCAGTTTTATGCAAGGGTTTGTTGTGAAATTTCTCCTTGTACAAATCATGTGGGATGATCGACACAGCCGAGCCTGTATCCAGTTCCATTTTCAACGGTTTCCCTTCTACTTTAAGGTCTACCCAGATTACATTACTGCTCGGTTTCCTCACATTGTGTATCTTCATACCTCCTAACACATCTTCACATTCATCACTTTCACTGTACTGAACAGTATGGACTTGAGTCTTTTGTGGTGTTTTGGGTGGTTGCTTTGGCTTACCTTGTCGTCTCGAGTTACAAACTCTGGAAATATGGCCCACCTTCCCACAATGATAACATGTCTGGTCCTTGAATCTGTAATTGTGTGATGCGTGCGAGTCTCCTCCGCATCGATAGCAAACTTTAGGCGTGACGGTGGCGGTGGCGGTGGCGGTGGCGGTGGCGGTGGCGGTGGCGGTGGCGGTGGCGGTGGCGGTGGCGGTGGCGGTGGCGGTGGCGGTGGCGGTGGTTTGCTGTTATCTGAGATCTTGTCAACTCGAGGTTCTGCGTGCAGCTCACTGTGCATTTCCGAAACATCACGAACGGCAGTTTCCATCACTACGGCTATCTCCAAAGCCTTGGAATATTTCAGTTTTGCTTCTGAAAGCAAACGCCTTTGAATCTGCATATTTTGAAGGCCACAGACCAATTTATCCCGTAAAGCTTCGTTAAGGTTCGCGCCAAAATTGCAGTGAGTCGCTAGTTTCTTCAGTTCTGCTACGTAGGCCAACACGGTTTCTCCTTCTCGTTGATTTCGTTTGTAAAAACCAAAGCGTTCTGCTATTTCCAATGGTTTAGGACTTAAGTGTTGCTGAAGGGTCGTGACGATCTCTTGGAAGCTCTTGGTGGCTGGTTTATCCGGTGAAAGAAGGTCCCTCAACAATGTGTACGTTTTACTACCGATCAAGCATAACAAGGTTGGCACTTGGCGGTCCTCATCGATGTTGTTTGCTAAGAAAAACTGTTCTACACGTTCCGTATAAGTTTCCCATTTCTCTTTTGTCTCATCAAAACTCTCTATCTTCCCGATAGCAGTCATATTTTCGACGTTTTCCTACGACTTCATCCTCGTCGCTACTGCCATGTATTCGGTTTATTGCAAATCGAAGCACATGGAACAGAATGCGCATAAGTGCGCATGCTCATAATGTCAACCGCTGGCTCAATACACTACAAATGTTAATCAAACTTCCTTTTTCATGTAAGTGGCGTTGAAAACTTCGCTGGAAGCCATTTAAAGTACCCGGCTCGTACTCAGTGCCATTTTGTTTACGAACGGAGGTGAAAAATTTGGACAAAAGAAGGTCGAGCTCATTGGCAGGTATGTCTTCAATTGCTCTAGACTCTTTCAGTGACTCACAAAATTTCTTCCATACGTTTAAATCGCTCTTAGTCTTGCATTGAGTGTTTTTGGATTTCTGCTCCTGCAAAAATTTCTCAATTGCGACTTCATGTTTGCTCGTAGCTTCCTCGACAGGACTGAAATTTGCTAACGTTTGCTCGTTTTCTTCACCTTCTTCCTCGTGAAGGTCTAATGATTCTTCCATTTAGTATTATTGCCAGGAACAAGCCAATTTTTACATATTCTTTGTTCGTAACTTTTTGAGGACAACTGTTACAACAAGATCGGTCTAGATGCCGGTCTAGATGGGAAAATATCGGTCAATATCGATTTCAGCCAATCAAATTCGTGAGTTCGGTAGTTCCCAGTCCTTGTGAGACACAGTCATATAATAATTGTCCATATTACACTATGAAATATTCGTATTTTTCACGGCCCAGTTTAGGCTGAAAATATTCCGTTGACTTTGAGGGTGTTGAAGTAATTTTGAAGCCAGACTGCAGGATGTGAAAGACTGGAATGGTGCTCATAGCTTCTTGGAGAAATTTTGCTAGCATCGAACATACAGCTAATGCTGTTTTTGTTGCCTTTTGGCCAATTTTGCCGTTTAGAGAAAGGAAGAATTTTCAACACAAAATAAAAACTTTCAACACAAAATTACATTCTTTAAAAAATCTCTAATTTCTAAAAATTTCGCAAATTTTAGCTTCGGTATTCTTATAAAATATATTCTTATAAAAAGAAAAAAGGTTATCCGATAAGAACGTACAGGCGAGGCGGTGAAAACCTCTGCGGCGCTGATCAGTGCAACAACTTGCGCCTGTCATGAGCCGTTCGCGCCTCCCTGACGAAGGCAAAATAGAGACGATGAGATAGTTTCTTACAATTGATGCCAATCCATCGGGATTGGCGTATACGTCATTGAGGAATCTCATCAATGAGAAAATTTGGGTTTCCCAGTGTAAACTTTGACTGCCACGCACAAAGCAAGGTCACCTCCAGCCTCGCTTGCATTCAAAGACCAGGTAACTGAGCACACAACTGTAAAATGGCCTATTGGCAAAAAATAGCATTGCCAAAACTTCCTTGCGTTAATAGTTAAAATTATATCTTCGGAAATTAGAACAAGAAGTTTTGGGCACTCTATATTTGTCTGTTTTTCGTTTCCAGATGGTAGCTGTCACTACGAAAAACAAATCTTTGACAATAACCATTGTAAAGCAAGTGTAAGTCTGTAATTTCAAAAAGACTTTTCTTTATGTGGCCGAGCTCGAATCAAGCTCTTTTTATGGCTGTAAAGTGTTGGGTTTTTCAGCGGACGCTTTGAAAAACGCCACCAAAATCTGAGAATTTTCGCTGAAATTCCAACCAGTTTGCATACTGACATACTGGCACGTCAGGGAAAAGCGGTTTAATAAACTGTTGCTTCAAAAAATTCGCTTCCAGTAGCAAAATGTTGATTTTAAGGTTTTTAATTCGGTTAATCTTATGCTGCGATGGATGTGGTGATAGAGGAGTACATTATGTTAAATTATAAGACAAATTTAAGTAAAATCACTAAGACTCGATCTATAAAGGTCACCAGGTCATAGCGTATACTTTATTATTGTACAGAATACATTTCATTAACAATAACTCTATGAAACCTTTAATATGAAACCTTTGTGCATAACTGCGATGATCAATCATATCTTCACATCATTCTCCGCAGTTCAAATATATGAACTTTCATATATTCACCTGTATTCTTCACCTTCTACGGGTATATTACGCAAATCGGCAATACAGGCTTGTTCTTAATATTCTTAGGCGTATTGTAAAGTGATTAATAGTATGAAAGCCAAGGTTAATTTTTGCAGCCATGCTGCTCTTGATACTCCCTTCTATTGCTGCATTGGTTCAGAATATAGTTCTTTTAAAAAAAATCTGCATCAGTTTAATTTAGTCGAGATACATTTTTTGGGAGGCAGGGATAGGTGGAATTGTGAAAAAGAAAGGAAAAGAGCATTGCAACTTATACAAAGAGTCGCGATCAGTATTTGAGTAAGCAAACATTATGATTGAAAATAACACCATTAATTTTATTAACGTAATTTTGTACATCAATGCAAAATTAATTTACTAACTCATCTACTCATATATTTTCAGATCCCTGGGTCAAACTGAATTCCTATCCTGTATGTTTTGGCGCAGGTATAACACGTTTGGCAGTTTCAGCGTCCCTTACGGTAGCAAGATAGCCGCTGTAAAATTGGTCCACCTAAGCGGTTACGTGACCTGCGATAAGAGAATATTTTCCTACTGGTCTTTCTGGGGCTGTGGTAAAAGGCCTGCAGTAAAATATCGCGTCGGTGTAGTCATAACAACTATTAGCGGTGTTATTATTACGCCAGAAAGGCCGTTCCTTAAGAAAGATCCTGGAAAGTTTTCTGAGTTACCGAGATATAAATCGTTTTCTCCTTGGTGTTCTCGGGCCAAGGGTTGCGACTGTGGTATGGTGAGGATTTGGTGGGTCACACTGAAAGCGACCATGGAGGACAGGTCTGTACGGGTCCGCAAATGATCCCAGGACCGCAAATGATCCCGGACCGCAAATGATCCCGGACCGCAAATGATCCCCAAATTGAACCGCAAATGATCCCGGACCGGAAATGATCCCCGTATTGGACCGCAAATGATCCCGATCAAAAAATAAGGAATGGCATGGATTTATATCAGAGGAAGGTGAGAACATGTACAAAAATTATGAGCTAAAAATCATGTTTTGTCATTTTTGCAAAAAAATATTCCACAGTTGCTGTTTTGTTCTTCGAACGGTACAAATCGTTTTCACTGTCACGCAATAAAAAAAATAATAAATCGAAAACCAACCAATGGAAAAAGCTAAGAAATTGTGATATACGCTATAGAAGATAACTAAATAAGACACTCCTCCAAGTTTTAGGCCTGTGCGTTTCCCCAAACCTCAGAAATTCGTCGTAAATGTTTCCCAGAAATTTACAGAGCTCAGTAAGAAAACGCCATGTTCGTATACATCCGTGGTACACCAATATGGCCGCCGGAATATAGTGTAAACATCTGGAACTTACTTTGGCTTTCTAGGCGACTAATTATCAGTACTAAACAAACAAACATTTACATAAGCACTTTTCCTAATGCTCTAACTTCTAAAAAGGCTCAAAATCATGAGATAAGTATATATTTTTCAACAAACTCGATCGTAGCCTTTTGTCACGCAACCTCCATAACCCTGAAATTCAAAATTAATGCTCCGGTTTCCAATCGAAGCACGCTAATTGTAAACAGATATAAATATACCGCCTCTTACGCCTGATGAGGATGAAAACACGTCACGTGAAGACGATCTATCGAATTAGAAGTCTTAGAAAAACACATACTTGTAAACATCCCGGTGGCGATAGTATCAAACATCTATCAAACAGCTGACTTGTCAAAACGAAGCGCAAGCTGGGTTGGTACATTTCGCTGACCGCTAGTCCACGGACTACCCCGATGGACCTGGTCCATGGACTACTTGAATGGACTACCCATGGACTACCCTAAATGGACCACCCTGAAATCTGTGGCAAACATAAATTTAACGATGCTAGAACCCGAACAAAAGATGTGATCGATCGACAAACACAATTACGGAACATTTGCGATGTAACAGATTTAATCCCCAACTGGACCTTTGTCACAAAATATTACAACCGAAATTACGGAAATGAGTTGCTTTTCTCGTTCCCTGTTATGGCGTAAAGAATTGGCTCACAAGTCAGAGATGAATGCGATTATATATGCCAAATTTCCACTTACCATCTAGCGTCCTTTTCATATTGTGAGCGACCGTGAGCGACTCGTGAGCGACTACTGCGCCTGCTAGCTACACTCATTTGGCCAGGGGGAAGAAATACAAGATGGTGGTGTATGGGTGTATGGGGTTATGTGAATGTCGTGTCTTATCATGTAGGTATTAAACAAAAGGAAAACTCGCTCGAATCCAATATTTTGTGACAAAGGTCCAGATGTTAAGGTAGGAAACGTTTGAGGATTAAATCGCAACTGTTCTGATCTGATTTTGTTCGGGATCGTTAAATCTGTTAAATCGCAAGTGTTCAGTAATGTGTTTGTCGATCGATCGCATCTTTTGTTCGGGTTCTAGCATCGTTAAATTTATGTTTCCCACAAATTTCAGGGTGGTCCATTTAGGGTAGTCCATGGGTAGTCCATTCAAGTAGTCCATGGACCAGGTCCATCGCGGTAGTCCATGGACTAGGAGTCAGCGAAATGTACCGACCCGCGCAAGCCTTGGCCTTGCTTGGTCATGAAGCTGAACTTCATAACTATGGCTTGGAATTTTGGCTTCTTAGAATACTCAAGTAGTCATTTCCGAGGAATTAAGCCAAAATACGACCAAGGAAAAATTACAAAATAAATTTGTTCAAATTTCCAGTGCTACACACTATGTGTTTTACAGAGTGATGAAGCGTTGTAGGCTTGTGGGTCTACTCAGGTGACAGCGTCTTCCTTAATAGTTGCTTCATGGTTAGATTTTAGTTTAAAACTTTAGACGAGTGGCGTTAATGGCTGATAAAATGTGATTTAACTATAACACCGAAATATCAATGCTTAACAAAGGAGGATATGTAGCGTATGTTGCACTGATCATAATTTTACTGAGAATTGCAAAGAAATGCAAGCCAAGTCGTGTTTTGATGATTGAGTGGTGATATTCATAACATCGTAGTTAGCAACAAAATTTAGTCGAAAGTATGAAAAAAAAGCAAGCTGTAAACCATTATAATTATAAGATGGCTTTAATAATAACGTCGGTATTCACGTGCGCCAATTCCCTATCCAGACCATCCCACCATCCATGCCATTCGTTACTTTTTAGTCGGGATCATCTGCGGTCCCTATCGGGGATCATTTGTGGTCCAATTTGGGAATAATTTGCGGTCCGGGATCATTTGCGGTCCTGGAATCATTTGCGGACCCGTACAGGTCTGCTGTAATGTTTACGCTCGCTATGTCTGATATAAGTCCTGACAAGATTGCAGTTAAAAGTGTCAGGCAGATTTTTAAGTAATGATTCAGTTTTCTTTTTGGCTTTCTAGGTGCAGCAGTTAAGAGTTCTATAGTAACATTTAGTATTATAGTTATTGCTTTACGTCGCTGAGGTAAAAGAAAAACGGAGATAAGAAATGTAGAAGGCTGTATTACGACTGTGTTTAAACTAAGTGTTTATATGGGTATTATATTGTACACATAAGGCGCATAACGAATTGATTTTGCTTTAATTTGAGCAACTAAAATAAAGCGAAACCATTAAGCAATGATTTGTTTCTTTCTTTTCTTCTTCTTTACACCGCACACGTGCCTTAAATTTACAAACCATGAAACAAGTATAGTCTCCATAGCAACAACCCAAGAACATGCGGCGACTGCAGAGATCATGAGTTAAACATTCAGTTATTCCCTGAGACACCACTACTTCGTTACCAAACGACAAACACAATCATCGGCTCTTTTTTTTAAATTCAATATGCGCGAAACTTGACAAAAAACTCATAGAATGCAACAGAGCTGAACCCGTAAATCAACTGAACGCAGCAGAGAGGCAGGCTGGGCACAAGGGACCACTCTATGGACAAGTCGTTGTCAGGGAACGGTAACGCCTTGTTAGGTGAATTAAAATAGATTCACTTTCGTTCGTCCTATAATGTAGACATGTTAATTCTCTTTGCTATTAATCTTATTAGCACGAATGCAAACTGCACAAAGACTGTTTTCTTCTGCAACTGCCAAATACAATCAGTCACCCAAACTGCAATATTGACAATTAAGTATGTTATGTAAGCATGTTATATAACGCTTTACTAGCAGATTTTTACCTTCAGTTTCCTAGTCGATTAAAGGTGCAATTTTCGTTCAGAATACTGATTACGAAAACCAGACGAGCGAGAAATCTTGAGACTTTGAATCAGTTATAAGTACGGGCAAGTTACCTATTAAACTCCCTTTGTAAAGTAGTAGCATGATAAATGAATGTGTCGCATTGAACAAACTGTCTCTACAGGATCCAATGTTTTGTTATTTTCTGTACGTATTAAATTTAAAGTAAGTAATGATTTGATAAGTCAATGTTATTGAGAATTGAGCATGTTATTGAGTTTAACTTTTGAGCAAAAGCCTGTGAGCGCCAGTTTGGACTTTGGAGTTTCGAATTGAACAAGATTTTTATGTACACGTAAATAAAGAAAGTGTTTCAAAATAGAAATGAATGGGAAGAAATATATTCAGAAGTAACCAGAACGCGCACAATCTGGGAAACCTGAACGAGAAATTAAACACTAAATCATGCTAACCTGATACTTTTTCAAAGGGCGTATGTTATGCAGTTAATCCTTTAGGTGCGTGCTTGCTCAACGACGATACATTTCAAATCCTCTCAATGTAGTGGGACATTCCTAAAGCATGATTTACGACCTTTACCCCTAAAGTTGTTATTTGTTCATGTTGATCACGGCATTTTTGGTCATGCTGTCGTCTCGTAAGTACGAGTGATTCAAGATGCGTCAAGCAGGAAATTAGGTATATTATACTAGGGGCTCCATATTGCATGCAAAGTGCTGCCCCAAGTGGTAAGATGGTGGGGACGAGATATGAAGATATCACACGATCTTGGAGATCGTTAGAAAAATATGGTAAATTAATGTCATAGAAATAAGCAACTTTGAAGTTGAATTCTGTTGTCGAGTGACAACAAATAGTTCATTCTGTATCTAGCCAAGGTGGAAATACAATCTGCGAAACCTGAACGAGAAATGAAACACTTACGCAAGATAGCCTGATACTGTTTCAAAGGGCGTATGTTGTGCAATTAATCCTTTGAGTACGTGCTTGCCCAAAGAAGATACAATTCAAATCCTTTCAATGTAGTGGGCCATAACTTAAGTATGATTTACGACCTTTCTCCCAGAAGTTGTTATTTTCTTCGTGTTGATCGTGACTTTTTTAAGCAATGACGTCATACGAAATTGTAACTTAAAGTGAACATGCTCAATTCCCTCGGATAAATGATGTCGCGCACGATTTATCCAGAATTAATTAAACCGAGGAGAACTGGGAACTAAGCCAGTTTCCTTGACAACCGCCATCTTGATCTTGGTAATCAAGTGACATTGGTTATCGGCGACTTGTGGTAACCACAAAGTGTCGGTTAGATTTGAGATCGTGCAAACCGACTGACAGCAGTTTTCTAAAGGATTGAAAAGGTGATTGTCTAAAATCATTATTTTTTTCTCGAGCGCGCGATACATTTCATACCGTAATGACCCGTAATAAAAAGTTCTGGTCTATGCTGTTGTTTACATTTTATTGGGAAACAATAAATCTTCCAACATTGAGTTTCAGAGTTTTTCACAAGCTGCTTTTGACGTGGCTTGTCAATGATGTGGAAATATCTGAAATATATTGTGAGCCTCTCTCTTTCAAAAATGCCAAAGGTCAATCCCCTTTATAAGATACTGATTATTCATTCATACCATTTTTACTCTGAATGCAGAACAGTGAAATGGTCAAAGTGTATATATTGGCCTTACTTCACACAGTTATCATTTTCAAATATTGGCTACTGTTTCAACAACAGGCAGTAAGGACCACGTATGCAAGATGAAATATATGTTTCACTAGTAACGACCGGGGTTATTGCACTTCCAGATTTATGGTATTTGTGCTTTAATATGTCAATATATTGCACTTAACACGTAGTGATTGAACCAAAGCACCATTCAATCCTTGATCATTGAAACGCTGTGTGCATCACATTAAAATGATCCTTTTGGTCATATTTTGCATCAGAAACCAAGTAGACAGAGTAAAAAGCTTATCAGTTGTGCAGATACACAACCACAGCAGCCTTTCCTGGCTGTCAAATAGTATAATATACCATAATTTTAAAGTTTGATAAAAGACATCTAATGAATTGTTTAAAACAGTAGAAACACACGTACTAGATCATACAAGTAACAACTAAATTAATAATAATTATCATAATAAAGTGTATTATCGTTTGTCTCACGATGTAGTCACTTGAGATGTAGATCGCAAAGGTCGGCTGTGATTGTTCCATTGTTCCGGCGAGTAGCTGTTCCCTCAGTGGTCCGCTGTTGTACCGTTGTCCTTTTGTTGTGTTTCTTGATCGTGGGTATCCATGCTTCAGGAATTTCAATTCCACTATCCCTGTTGATGTTGTTAGGGTGAAGTCTTATGTGAATAGCTTCCTTGACCCTACGTGTGTACCAGTGAGGATCTCGATCAATAAACTTGACCTCATTCCAGATAGGAGAGGATCAAAGAACACGACAGGGATATACGACTCGCCCGAACCCAGACCTCCGCCGTTTCTGAACACACCCACGAGACCGGCCACTATCCTATCTGGAATGAGGTCAAGTTTATTGATCGAGATCCTCACTGGTACACACGTAGGGTCAAGGAAGCTATTCACATAAGACTTCATCCTAACAACATCAACAGGGATAGTGGAATTGAAATTCCTGAAGCATGGATACCCACGATCAAGAAACACAACAAAAGGACAACGGTACAACAGCGGACCACTGAGAGAACAGCTACTCGCCGGAACAATGGAACAATAGGAGGATCGAAATACACCAATCACAGCCGACCTTTGTGATATAAATGATACCGTGCAATCAGTCGACCCTATCGCCTGAAGAAGACTAGCAGTAAGCAGTCGAAACGTCGCGATCTACATCTCAAGTGACTACATCGTGAGACAAACGATAATACACTTTATTATTGCATCCACCACGATGAATAACAACAACCTTTTCCTCGACAATAATTATCATGGTAATTTTATTAAATTCTCACATGAGTACTTTTATATGTTTCAGTGATGTGCCTTTCATGTCTTAGAAGAAAAAAAATTTGCTGGAAATTATACTTGAATATTGAACTGAATGCAAAACATTCCCTCTTAAATAATTCCCTCCTAAACAACTTGATTTAAATTATTAACTAGACCACTGACCACCTTCCCCATTAACGTGCACTGGAACTTTAAATTATTGATGTTTCTTTAAGCTGCTTGTGAATTATGTGTTATTTACCATTATGGTTGTGACTTCAAACTGCAGTGACTGGATCCCTTAACCTTAAAGATGCAGACATGGCTAAGTAGCTAACAACTATAAGATGGGGAACACAAGCTACTTCTTTTTGTGCTATTTAGGCGTTTTGAGTTTATTACATTGAATTACAACCGACGTCAACTGAATCAACAGAAAGGATTTCGCTTCCTCCAGTTACTCCTCCAGAACTTACGAAATGGTAGTTAAATATCATCGCCTGTGCATGCATAGTACTTAAGGCTCTTGTTAAGTGTCCCCAATTAGTCCGGTAAGGCTAAATAGAGTTGACACTTAAATAAAGAATGTTATCTTTATATCTTATATTGCATTCCGTGCTGTTTGTTGGTCACTCGGTCATCTCGTGACTACAAATCATTAAAGACACGTCAAGTAAGGATATAGGTATAGTATATATAGTTTACGTCTAGAAAGTGCGGCGTACGGGGTTTTATTCACGAGTTGTTTGTGTCAAAAACCCGAATGAGCGAGGTACGAGCGAGTAAGGGCTTTTGACACAAACAACGAGTGAATAAAACCCCGTACGCCGCACTTTCTATGTCGTGAGCTGTTTATTACACATAACAAGATAATTTTCATTGAAATAGTTTTCTAAACGCAAATTAGAAACAAAAACTAACAATGCAAATTTAATAGCGATGGAAAATATCGCAGTACATGTACATCAAGGAATAAAGTGCTGAACGGAAAACTGTCTTACAAAAGTTTTTTTTTTTTAACCTAAGTACGAAATCAATAAATAGAATAAAGTCTCATTTAGTCAATGTCAGATTCAATAACAAAGTGACGTGCTTTATTGGACCTTGGAGAATGCAAGGACAAAGCGAGACTTTCTTTCAAGGCATTTACAGAAATGTTAAAAGTTCCCTCCTGAATTCAAGCACCTTGGAAAAGAGCCAAGGGCTGCTGTGTTGTCGACTCCTGTACTGTAATAGTTTTAGTTGCATTCAGAGTCAAAGCATTGGAAATACCTACTTGGTATTCCGATGGCCCTGGCACTCCGGGATATCCACTCAGAATGTTGGAAATATTTTTTTGTTGCCGCTCCGACAGAGTGCTGTAGTTGTTCAGACTTACAAGAGTGCTGTACGTTCTTGTGCCCAGATATTTGCATGATGTGCGTTGGCGGTACTCCTTCATCATTCAGTTTCTGGATCATCCTTTTCCTTCCGCTATGATTGGTGAGATTTTTAGCATCTAATCCAGCTTTTTCTGCCGTTGTTTTCATAAGTGATTTGATTTTGTTAACTCCCATGGGAGCTGACGTGAATCAAGGTTTTGTGTTAACGGCTTTTGTAGTGTGATTGATTGCTAAATAAAACGGACTATCCGGAGTCTTCAGCTCAGCTGGTCTTTTAGAAGCATAGAGGTCATAAGCCCGGACAGGATCTCTTTCACTACCAACGACAGCAAACATTTTTGGCTTTACAGTACGAGAGTCTTTTGGATTAGCGCCTGTTCGTGTCTTCGTCTGTCTTTCGTTATACTCTAGAAATGCTGTTCCGTCCGCTGTTTCTTTTCTTTCAACATCGCCCCATCTCATGTCCCTGTGCTCTTGACAACCCCTCAATCCAAAGAACTGTGTGTTGTTTAACCATATAGTGTTAATAAGAGCCTCTGATGAAGAGCAACCGAGTAGATCTTGGCCATACAGAATATCAACTTCTTCGTCTGTTAGCATACGCGCAGCGTTTGGTTTATTTCCTTTCCCTTCTCTCTTTAGTTCCTTTTGCTTTGCGACTAGCGCTTCTTTAGTCTTTCGGAACTCCTTTCCTTCCATAATAGTTGAGGAATAGTCTTTCTTTCTTAAATAACGATCAAAGCTTGAAACAAAAGACCTGAGCGATGTGGGTTCGTATTGTTCTCCGTCTTTCATTCGAACTTGAAGTAGAAAATTGGCGATTAACACGTCGAGATCTCTCAGCTCGTTCCTTGAAACTAAAAATTTTTTTGAGCAACGAAACATCTCTGTGTGTTTTGCTTAATGTGTTCTTGTTTTCTTGATGCTGTACAAACTCCTCTAGTGAACAACCAACCGACACAAATCTAGAGCTTTCCTCCGCCTTCGCCATTTTCGCAGGAAAAATTTGGAGGAGGCGCCGCTAAAAAGCCGCCAAATCTGGAAAGCTATTTGAATGTAAACGATGTACGATTGTGATTGGCTCGGAAAGGCCTTTACGCTATCGTTGATTGGTTATACTTCGACACGTGAAAGAGCTGTACGCCATTCTGAATGGCTGTATAGGTATTTTTCACATGTGAAAATAAAGCGTATAGATTTCTACAAATGAGCTTTACGGTATAAAATTCTCGTGT
Source organism: Orbicella faveolata (assembly GCF_042242905.1). Taxonomy (NCBI): domain Eukaryota; kingdom Metazoa; phylum Cnidaria; class Anthozoa; order Scleractinia; family Merulinidae; genus Orbicella; species Orbicella faveolata. The sequence continues at coordinate 1,095,036 of NW_028301576.1, read as the reverse complement.
TAAGTGTAATAAATAACGCTATATTAGCGCATTATTACTTTCACGTGCCAGTCGATTCAAGGTGCAACTTGTGTTCAGAACACTGCGTAGCAAAACCAAACGAGTGAGAGTTCTTGGGACTTAGAGCCAATTGTAAGTATGTGGTTACCTGTTAAACTCCCCTTGTAAATTTATCAAAATAATTTTAGAACTCGTGTTGAACCAATGCGAGTATGATAATGAATGTGTCGCATTGAACAAACTGTGTCTCTACGTGATCCAGTTATTTTTATGTATTTAATTGAAAGTAAGTATTGATTTGATCAGTCAGTGTTATTAACGATGTAAATTCAAGTGGTTTCATACGCTTTGTTTTAGTTAGATTTTTAAGTTTTTGTAAGTCGACTCAATAGATGTTCAAGCTGGAGGCTTGACAAGCCTTATTTGTTCGAAATGAAATGAAGTATCTATCTACATGTCTATCTACCTGGGATCGAAACAGCAAATTCTAAGTCTTTAAATTCTAAAAAATCTCATACTCAAAATTGATTTGCCTGTCAAAGGAGAATGAGTTCAGTAAATTGCTAGTTGCAATTTGCAGTAGTCGGCAAACTTCTATATTTTTGCTCTTGTGCAACTTAATTTTGTCGCAGAGTGTTTGGCAAAAGCCTCATTATTATGATTTGCTTCCCCCGTAGAAAAAGCAGTGTTTGGGAGCGCAAACGTTTCACCCTCTTTAAAGATCCGCCTTGTTATCGTAGCCATTGGGAGAAAAGTTTTCACTTTTAACAACATTTTTCCTCTGGTGATCGTTCACTCGTTTCGTCTGACGAACATTTTTAATTTTGTATTGCTGTTTTCTGAGGAAATGAGATTTGACTTCTTCTAGCTACAAGGGTGTGAACCGATAGAAAGCAGTGTGAAACAATGCGTCACTGTTTACGCCAGAGTGGAGCCAGTGCCGGAAAAATGAGCAACATTCTCTCAAGGAAAGCTCCAAACAACGTCAAACAGGGTAATCTGAACGTAAATCAGACTTTCTTTTGTGCTCCTGATTGTAAATTTAAACATTGGAAAATAACGGGAAGGTACATCAACTTTCCTTGTCACAGGATCCTAAGTTTACTAAAAGGAAACTCTAGATGCTGAGTTGACCCTTATTTTTCCCGTTTCGTGCTTAATTCGTGATAACAGAGTCATTTATTATTAGGAATATGAGGAGATAAAAATCTTTTCACTCGCTTAGTTTAACTTTTCAGAACAAGGCTGTGAGCCCCAGTGAAGACTTTGGAGTATCGAATTGATCAAGACTTTTATGCACACGTAAATAAGAAGTGTTTCAAAACAGAAATGGGCGGGAAGAAATATACTCAGAAGTAACTACAGTGCATACAATCTGGGAAACCTGAACGAGAAATTAATCAAACCTGATACTTTTTCAAAGGGCGTATGTCATGCAATTAATTCTTTGAGCGCGTGCTTGCCCATGGAGGATACATGCAAAATCCTCTCAGTGTAGTGGGCCATTCCTAAAGTATGATTTAAGACCTTTGTCCCGGCCTGAAGCTGTTATTTTGTTCATATTGATCACGGCGTTTTTAGTCATGCGCTCATCTCGTGACCACAAGTCATTCAAAATGCGTCAAGTACGTATATTATACTAGGGGTACCATATTGCAAGTGAAGTGCTGCCCCATTTAGTAAGATGATGGAAGTACGATATGAAGATATCACATGATGTTGGAATTTGTTGGTAAAATATGGTAAATTAATGTCATCGAAATAAGCAAGTTTGAAGTTGAATTCCATTTTCGAGTGGCATCAATTAGTTCACTGTGTATCCAGCCAATGTCGAATTTTTTTTTACAGTTGACGGAACTGTACTCTGAAGCCAAGCAAAAACTGTGAACCAAGTAATGGCAATATAAATGTCGTCTATTTTTCTTCATCAGTGGAAATATTCGACTCAGTCGACATGGCACGGAGTTTGTTTACGATAAATGAGCACGCGATTGCAAATGTTAGCTGATATTGGTGCTTTCAGCTTAGAATACTGTATACCAAAAAGATTATTCTTTTACTTATTTAATAGCTTTAAAGTAAAAGTGAAAATACTTAGCGTGAAGTTTAATGTAATTATCGTATTCCCATGAAACTTGTGAGTCTCGACAAACTGGCGCCGTTACGCGACGCATTAAGCAAGTTCCCTGTTAAACCCCCTTTGTAAATTTTTTTAAAGCCACACAAACTGTCTGTAAGTGATACAATGTTTTAGTATCTTATACATCAAGTTTAATATGAGAAAATATTTTTGTGGTTAGATCTTAGAGTCCCTATAAGTAAACTCATCAACTGTTTAAGCTGGAGGCATGAGATAGCACGGCGCATGCGCAATGGGTGGGCATTGGTGGGCATGTGATCTCCTGCCCCCTTGGTCATGTAATAGAATCTCAATCAAACTTCAACTTACAGGTAAGTCTCGTTTAATTTTCCAATTCCATCACATGACCGGGGGCTAGGAGATCCTATGAGACTTTATCTTTTTTTTTTTTTTTTTTTTTTTTTTAAAACAGGGTGACCCCTTCAGTCGCAGGACTGGTATCAACGGGGGCCCTGTATAACGTAAAATAAAAAGAGCATGTATAAATAATATATATCTATAAAAAACTAACTACTTTAAAAGATACGCTGAAATGTTTAAAAAATTAAAAAGCTTAAAAAGGTAATAGCGTTCTCATAAAAATTGGATATCGAATTAAAAATGTTCTAAAAAATAACCTAAGAAAAAAAAATCGGAGATAGCCTTGAAACGTTCCTTAGGTGGCAAAATCTTTATGTTCGTTGGAAGGCTATTAAATGTGCATGCACCATAATAATAAAAAGACTTTTTAGCGACATCTAAATGAAATTTGGGAAGTATAATGTCAGTGATTGACGATCTAGTGCATCTGTTTAAAACATGTTGGTTGTCGCTCTGGCAGCGTAACAGGAAATAGTCTTTAAAGTATAGAGGAACTTCTCCGACCAAGCACCTGTTAACTAACAGTGCACAGTGCTTTTCCATGGTTTTTGTAAGAGGCAGCCAGCGTAGGTTCTCGAGTATTGTTTCCGTGGCTATGTCAGGTTTAAAACCGTATACGATTTTCGCAGCTCGTCGTTGCAGGCGTTCAAGAGTCTTTCTGTTAGTGCTTCCCAGAGGGCAAAAGCACGTATCACAATAGCTTAATATCGGTAGCACCGTGGACAAATAGATCTTATTTGCTGCTTCCGTGGTTAAACAACCTCGTAATCGTGACAGGAGGCCAAGTCTGCTGGCAACTTTTGACCTTAAATAGCTTATGTGATCGTTGAAAGATAAACACTCATCTAGCAAGACTCCTAGGTACTTGAACGACTTTACTTGATTGACTTCCTTTCCTTCCGTGCAAAGCGGACTATGAGATTCAGATCTGACTAGCCTCTGCCGAGTTCCAAATAAAACATACTCAGTTTTCTTTAGGTTGAGGAAAAGACCGTTCACTGTTAACCAGTTAGAGACGTTATTGAGATCAAGGCTTAAGTTCAGCTGTAGTTGGTCAACGTTTGAAGCAGCAGTAAAAATAACGGTATCGTCGGCATATAACATAACACTAGACAGACCAACGGCCAAATGAAGATCGTTTATGTAAAGAATAAACAAGAGAGGCCCTAACACGGAACCTTGAGGTACTCCGCTACTGATGTTGGCGGCAGAAGAAAGGTGATTTTCAATGGACACTCTCTGAGTCCTGTTAGTGAGATAGCTCTCAAACCACGAGAGAGGCTGGTCTTGAATTCCATATCTGTACAACTTGTTTAAAAGACCGTCATGAGGAACAGTATCGAGAGCCTTTTTCAGGTCAATAAACACTGCCCCCGTCAATAGCCCTTTGTCCATATGACCACGAATTTTATCTGTAAGGAAGGTAACGGCCAACTGAGTTGAATGATTTGCGCGAAACCCCGATTGATAAGGCGAGAGAAGAGAGTTTTCTGATAGGTAGCTATGTAGCTGATGGAAGACAGCTTTCTCCAGAATTTTCGACAAGATCGGTAAAATTGATATAGGCCTGTAATTGTCCAGATCATCTTTGTTTCCAGATTTGAAGCTCTAACACAACCACACCAAACACAATATAGCCATACATGGACCTATATAACAACAGCATAATCGAGGTTTTATTCAACCTAACAAATCAATCTAAAAAGTCTTGTCACATTTAGCCCATAATGGTCAATAAATGACACTGGCGTAAACAGTACAACACATAATTTATGTTGTCCAACGAACAGCAACATGAACACTTATGGCTAAGTATTTGAGGTCTAAGGCTGCAGGTGTTTTTAATTTGAGTAATGTTTCACTCTCTGCAACCGGTTACAATTGTTTATCAAGGCAAATGTACTTATAATTGAAGGACCGTTTCAGCAAAATTAGGTTGTTGGACTATTGGTTTGTGGTAGAACTTGTGAAAGGTAGGTGCCAAACCCCATCCAGCAGTAGCTAGTATAACGTCCGACAGGACATCTCTCTCTTTCGCTTTGGATGAGGAAGCTGCTCTGGTACCGTGGGCTGTAAATTGGCTGGTATCAATCCTACTGATTTAAGTCCGGACTTAGTCCACCTAGAAATAGTGTCCCTGGAGACTCCTTTATGTGGCTGTATGAAGCTGATAAACAGTTTCCTTTCTGTGTCTCTCAGAGGCTCTGTTTTCTTGAGGTACTCTTTCAGTGTCAGGAGAGGACAGAGAGTATTATCGGGCTGATAACTGCCTATATCAATGCTACTTTCCTTCTTATTGGGTTTACTGGTCTTAATATGGTCTAAGAGTTCAAAACTACACGACTGAGATGACATGTTCATGCCGTCCAGGTTCAACAGGTGGATGGATTGTCCTCGTTGCCCCGTAGCGAGCAAGAGTAGTATAAGTAGCTTTATCGTTAAATCCTTTAAAGAGAGCTGTTCTAATGGCCATAGAGACTTGAGGTATTTAATTACTGTAGCAACATCCCAGATTGTTTTGTATTTGGGTTGTGGTTTCCGTGTCTCGTATATTCCATTTAAGAACCGGGTAACTAGTTGATGGGAGCCAAAGGGGTGGGAACCTCTAATATTGAGGATCGATGACAAGGCAGATCTTGCAGTGTTTATCGTGGAGTAACTTAATCCTTGATTGTATAAATACATTAGGAATTGAAGAGCTTCACTTATCTGGGGAGAACTGTGATCGATTTTCCTTTCACAACAAAATGCCAGCCATTTTTCCACATAGGTTTTGAACTGGTTTTGAGTTCCTTTCCTCCAGGAAGCCATGAGGATGTTGGTAATGTCTGGAGAAAGGTTTTGCTGTGCGAAGGAGTTCCTGATAAAGGACAGACCATCAAGTACAGGCTCTTGTGTAGCGGGTGTGGCTCCTTGAAGTGGGCATGGCATAGCAGGTTTGCTGATGGTTTGAAGATCCACGGTTGACTGTATAACAGTTGGAGAACAAGTGGGAACCACGTCTGTGTTGGCCACACAGGGATCAGTAGTATTCCCTGTGCCTTGTCTTGTAAAATTTTTTGCACACACCTTGGAATCAGATTGAAAGGTGGAAATGCAAAAAAGTTAAAATTACTCCAATCTATGGAGAATGCATCAACATAGGTGCATCCTGGGTTTGGTTTCCAGGAGCAATAAACATCCAATGGGTTATTAAGCCTACTGGCAAACAGATCAATGTTTAACTCTGGATACACTGAAAGTATCTCTTGAAAGTACTCTTTGCTTAGTGACCACTCATGCTTGTCTAAAAACTTACCAGATTTATTGTCAGCACTAGTGTTGAGCTTTCCAGCTATGTGTACTGCTGACACCCAGATATTCTTATTTATACATCAAGTCCACAATGCTTTGGCTAAATTATTTAGCTGGGGTGACTTGCTGCCACCCATGTTGGTTATGTAGACAACAGTAGTTGTGTTGTCAATCTGTAGTTCGACATGAGTGTTACTAGTGGTGTGGCAAAAAGCCTTAAGAGCAAAGAATGCAGCCTGCAATTCTAGAATATTAATGTGGTTGGTGGTCTCAGCATCTGTCCATCTTCCACCTATTTCCTGATTCCCGAGAACTGCCCCCCAACCTTTTTTGGAAGCATCTGTTTTTATAACCATGCTGGGATTGGGTCGTACAATATCTCGTTGTACAGTACGCATATTTGCAATCCACCATTTCAGCTCAGCTATGGAGTTCCTCATTAGTTGCATATGGGATTTGTAGTTCCCTTTGTTAATTTTCAGTGCTTGGATTTTGTCAGACTCCAGTGAACGGTAATGTAGTGGCCCATATTGGGCTCCAGGGAAATTGGATACTATGAGCCCTATCACTTCGGCAACTTCTGTTATCGTAGGATTGTGTTTAGTAAGTAAATGTTGACAAGCTGTAACTACTTTCTGGATTTTGCTTTCAGTAGGAGTTACTGTAATATCATTTGAATCAAGGACAAACCCCAGAAATGTAAGTCGCTGAGTAGGGATTATAACTGATTTGGTAGGATGTAAGTGAAACCCTACTTTCTTAAATAGCGAAGCTGTGACTTTAATATTTTCAAGGCACGCCGATGATGTGTCACCTTGTAAGTAAGAATCATCAATGTAGCCTAGGCTCAGATACCCTAGGTTGTGCAGTGTGGCATAAACTGGTTTAAGGAGTTTAGTAAAAACTCGTGGTGCACAACTGAGTCCATTTGCCATGCATGTACACTGGTAAAGTGTACCATTAAATATAAATTTCAGGTATTTTGGGTGTGCATGAAAAATGGGTATTGTGTAATAGGCATCTTTTAGATCAATTGAGGCCATGAAGCATCCAGGCTTCATCATTTTCACTGCCATTTCTAAGGTATCCATTTTAAAATGGTGGTACTGAACAAATTCACTGAAAGCCCGTAAATTGAGTATCTTGACCACACATTATCTTGCTCTGGCCTTAAGCCTGGAGTGAATTCTATTTTCACTCCCGTAACAAATTCTAAAATTGTGGGGTCTGATGTTATGGGCCGCCATTCAGACAAGGCGCTGACAATTTGGCCCGCTCGAAAGCGCGGCTGATTGTTAAATAAAGCATGTAGTTCAGTATCTTTACTAATAGTAGTTGTTTGTTTTCTACATACCTTTGTTGCGGCCGTAATCGGCATTAATTTTGTTTCGTGTCTCCCTCCTTCTTGAATTTTGATCATGGGGGACGGCCTTTGGATAAAAAATCATTCCTTGGCCGTTGGTACGGCTGGTATCGCCGATTGCCTTGACACCCCTGATTGCGCTGGGAGCTCGAGCTGTATTTCCTGCCGTGAGCTCGCGCTTGTGGTGGCCTGACTTTCTTGGCCAGTTTGTTGGCATCGGAAATATCCTTTTTTAGTTTGGATAGATCCCCAAACAAGTACTCTGAGGTAGGAGGGATTGTAGTAGAAGTACAGAGGGCCGAGTAGTCGCGATGTAGGTCTTTCTTCATCGCCAGGCGCCTCGACGCATTCATATCATGAAAGCATTGCATGGCCAATGTTGTGGCATCTGTCAATGTTGACACTACTGCTTTGTCCTTCGCTTTGGCGTCTTTATCTTCTTGTTCGAGCATCAAATTAGTCGCTTTGATCATAGCAACAATGGAGGCAACAAGTGCGTTCTGTGACTTTTGCGATTTTGAGTCACTGGTGCGAACTTGGGCGGGAATTGGACTCCAGATAAATGGATTCACTCTTGGGGTTCGTAAACCCTCGACATTTCCGGGCCGTGGATATTTCTCAATTTTAGTTTGGACTTTGTCCTCCTGTAGTTTATCCTTGAGGAGTCCGTCCATGAACTTTACAAGCCCTTCATCCACTTCATCTCCCGTTTTTTCACTGATGTCGAGTTCCTGGACTATTTCGGCAAGCAGTTTGCTACCTGAGGCCTTTTCTGTTGGCTTATTGCCGATATACCCAGGCGACCGTTCGCCCACGCCTGCAGCGGTTAATTCTTCGTCGTCCTGTTCTAAATCAACCCACGTGATAACGAGACGACAACAGTTTGGGCTAAAAAATGTTTATTGGACAGTCTGAATAAAACGGGACCCTACTGTACAATAAACCAAAAACTGGGAGTGGAGGGTGGGTCGAGCTTACGTCTCCACTCCGGATATCAAGACAACTGACACGAAATCGAGAACATTAACTGATATACTGAAATCTCTCACTGGTTAATTAACTATCATTAACTAGTTAATGATTTCTACATTATCATCCCGTTCATCCTCGTAAACGGGTTCCACCAAAGGAGCGACTGTTTCTTTAAGGTCTTTCAACTCAGTCAACACTGACTTGAACATTTCAACGAGAGTTGGTTCCTTTGAGCTGCCAGTCAAGCCCGCGCTCGTATCATCATTCTTGTCGGTCGCCGCCATTTCTATGAAGCTTGTCGGCGGATCAGTTTTGCTTGTCCAACTGCGTTGGAACGCTAGCTTTCGTTTCAATAACTACCAACTACGTTGGTGTTATGTTATTTCTGTTACGGCCCAGTAGTTTTTCCGACTGCGTTGGAAATAGGCCGAGCTTTTGTAAAATTTATCGGGCGATCGTCGATCTTCGATGTTTTTCGCGCTTCAACGCACGCGCAATGACTCGCGCGTGCGCCGTGCTATCTCATGCGATCTCCTAGCCCCCGGTCATGTGATGGAATCGGGGACGGAGACCGTAGGTCTTGGGATACGCGCACCTATGATATGTGACAACTTTTCAATTTTTAGAACAAATTGCGCCATCCTGACGTCATATATCCGCGTGGATCCACGCACATGTCGGGGGCTCTCGCGTGGATGTTGTCACGTTGCGTCATCAAATGGTGAGAGTTGCGAGATTCTCTTGCAGATTTTTCACAGCGATGGCAGGGAATAAGGCAGGAAATAAGACCCAGGGCTATTATATGTAGTTTTATGCTCTAAGCTAATGGAAAAGGTGATTTTTTCAGGGTCGAAAACATGACTTCGATTTCGCGCTGTGAATGAATGCTCGCGCTAGTTGTACGCGTAAGCATTTGCGCTTGTTCTATAGAGAAAAGTTATGTAGGAAAACTCTTTACTCTGATATCGAGTTAATTTGTGAGTTTCCCAAACAATGCTTAATCATAACAAAACCCTGTTTTGATAGTTTCTTATTGTTTCTGTTTGTTTGGCGAGTTTGCAAAAGTTTTTTAAAGGAAGTCTGACTGGTACAAGTAGCTCATTTGCATAGTGCAGCGCGTGCACTTTCAAGTCCGAGTCGGTGTTTTCAACTGTCAACAAATCTTGACAAAGATTTCTTTCGCTGTCTTTTGTGCCGAGATGCTGCAACAATTTCCGTCAACGCCGAAAGGCTACCAACATCATGAGTGTTTCTTTAACATAGTGAAATTTTACACTGCGAAAGTAAAATAGACAAGGAGTTTTGATAACCCAACCAACAAAAATCGAAATCTTTATTCGAGTACCGTGACTATTCGAGTTGATTAAAGAAAGCTGATTATTTCTGCTGTAGTCGCATATTTTCAGCTAAGCTTTTAATATGTTCTCAAACATTTATCAACCTTAAACATATTTAAAAACTAGAGATACATGAGTTCGATGTACTTTCCCACTCGAAAGTGGAGAAGTCCAACGGCGTCGACAAAATCGGGATCGGACCGGACCGGATCACGGATCGGATCACGGATCGGATCAAGGAAAAAAATTCAAAATTTTGTTGAGCAAATTGCACTAGAGTGACTACTGTGAGCAGAACGTTTTATTTAATTCAGGTGTGATATTCCTCTATTCTTTTATAATATCAAGCAAACTGGGAGCTGGTCACAGATGAATTTTTTTCAGGCTGTTGGGTTTTGATTGCGATGATCAATCATGTCTTCATATCTTTCTGCGCAGTTGAGATAAATGCTATTTCGTGTATTCACTTGCATCAAAGGTAAACTGTCATAAAACGAGTCAGTATGGTAATAATAGGACGAACATATGAATAGAAATACAAAAACTAAAAACACTAAAAAAATTAAACACCTGATGATTTCAAGCAATTTCCGTTTTTGAGACAAGTCTATACTTTTACAAGATTGTGAGTTTGGAAAACGATATTTCGCACTGGAATAAAACGAAACAAACCATTTGTATTTCAAGGAAATATAGCTGGTTTACAAAAAATTCTAGGAATAACATCGATAGTGTGAACGATAACGCAACCCGAGAATAAACAACATCTTAGGAGTTACGTCACGATTTTTAGAGTTATTTTTAGGATCGTAAAGAGTTGCCTTTAAATAGAATAAAACCTTAAAATGATCGTGTTCTAGGATAGAAAACACTTAAGAGGCAAGAACAAATCAAAACGGAATGAGGATCGTTAAGGATGGCAAAGATTAACGGGGACTCCAGATGACGAACTTGAAAAACTAGGCTAGTTTTTTTCAAGATGTGCAAATCGTGACGTAGCTCCTTCAAAGCAAGTCATGTCCTTAAGCTTTCGTACGTAAGTTTTCTCATTAACTGTAACGCCAACTTTAACGCTCACATCTGACACGAAAATGTAGCCGAGAATTAGCCACTGATAACAATTTCAAAAACGAGAATGGGAGGTTCACGCAAGCTTCGAGCCAACTAACGTTCAAATATAACTACATCTGCCTGTTCATTACAATTTAAATTCGTCGTAAATTAAGCGTTTATGTGGCTTTTTAAATGACCTCTTGTCATTCTCTGTAATTAACATGTCATTTCGTCAAATTCGGGATTCTTATTTTCATTTAACATATTTTAGTTTTCCACTTTTATTTTTTATTTATTATTATCTTATAAACGGTTTGATTTTTGTTTTTGATTTTTTTTCTTTAAAACTTTGTTGTTTTTTTCCTGTGATCCGATCCGTGATCCGATCCGTGATCCGATCCGTGATCCGATCCGTGATCCGATCCGTGATCCGATCCGTGATCCGATCCGTGATCCGATCCGTGATCCGATCCGTGATCCGATCCGTGATCCGGTCCGTGATCCGATCCGTGATCCGATCCGGTCCGATCCAGATTTTGTCGACGCCGGAAGTCCAATTTGTCATGTTTTACTGACTGTACAAAATACGCATCAGCGGGCGCTCTTATTCATCGACAACAGTCAATTTATTGGATTTTTACACAAACAAAACTGAGCAGCATCTACAGACATAAACTTCATTGTCGCTTATTGGGCCTTGATAAAACATCAAGCGTTGCTTACAATTCAGGCGAAACTCAAACTTGCAATTATTTTCTTTTTTACTGTTCGGTCGAGATAGACTCTGGCGAAATCCTCCCAAGCGTGTGGTAAGAGGAGTGAAACTTTGAAGTCCTGAAACGCTGATATATCCAAATATATCCAACTAGTGTTTTGCTGTGTTTTGGAAAAGCTGTTAATCTTCAACATATGTGAAACTTAGAGTGGAGTAATGAGGAGCCCTTGTAAAAGAACCTGTGGAACACAACTTGGTCAGTGATATAAAGTGGAACATAACTAATTTTGACACTGTCTTACTTCACTCAAACTGGAGCAGCTTACGTCGAAAACACTGAAGCAAAATTCCAACAGACATGAAAGTATTGAGTTGTGGGCCAAAAGCATCAAACATTTCGGGAATTTCGGACGCCATTTCCCCGCGCTACATCCGCAAAAATCCTCGCAGCTTGTACGCGCGTGTGCCGCACGGGATAACGCAATTTGTTCTAAAAATGGAAAAATTGTCCCATATCATAGGGACAGCCCCAATACTAGAAATGGCGCGCGCTTACGGTCTCCGTCCCCGATTATGGCTCCTGATGGTTGTTAAGTCTTGAAATACTTCTCTCTCAAGAGATATAAAAATTTGGTTGCGTTTTTCACCGGGCGCTTTGAAAAACGCCACCAAAATCTGAGAATTTTCGCTGAAATTCCAACTAATTTGCATATTGCCTCGCGAAAAAAAAACACTGACACGGCCTGTCAGCCTGTCGATTGGGCGATGGGAAGCGAAACATTTTAGCGATTGCCTTAGTTTGTGAACGGGTTTATCGAAACATGTCTATAAGCTCGTTTACACTATACAGACACTATTTTAGTGCTACCCTCTTTAAATAAAGTCTTTATTTACTTACTTACTTACTTACTTACTTACTTACTTACTTACTTACTTACTTACTTACTTACTTACTTACATGGGTGCACTTTTATGCTATAAAAGTAATATACAGACTTAGGCCAGCCTAAAAGCGTAGCTCCTGGGGAGGGTTATTCAGAGCCCGATTAAGCTAACCCGGAAAAGGTAGAATTTTGATTTGAGTTTTATAGGCTTTGTGATGAGGTTTTCTGTATATTGTTTGGTCTTCTGTTTTAATTTTTAATAATCGCCATATACACAAAAAAAAGCAGTAAAAATTATTTGTATAGAAGAAAAAGTTATGATTCGGTTAACTTTTAATCCTAGGTTAGCGTTAAGTTGCGAGCCTTCACTCATTGCAGTCATTTTAATTTTTCGCTATTATTTTTTTTGTTTGTTTCGTTTTTTTTTTTTTTTTGTAATGTTTTTGTTTTTGTTCGTTGTTGGTATATTCCGAGCTGATATCAGTTTCTTTTCCATGTTCCTGGTTTTATCGACGGCCGAATGAATTTAAATGTATCTGAATTTTTTAAATGACTTGATTGCAAAAATGCTATTTGAAAATAAGGTACAGGTTATGTTTTCGTTTTGCCGTCAGTTTCCACCTTATTACGGCGCTTAAGTGTGTCACTTTGTTCATGGCTTGAGGCTTCTAATTCGACCTGAACCGATTTCGTTTTCAAAGAAACTCCTAAGCTTGATTAAACAAGTGAGAGTTAGAATTGCAGTGAGCTTACGCTTGAACCATGAACTCTTTACATTTTTCTCTTTTGTGTGCTTTTATACCTCTTGTTTATGTAATAAGCGCTCTTCCTCATGAGCAAAGGAAGGGTTTTTACAATATGGTCTTGTTTTATAACGTAGCCACGGAAACACTTGCACCTTACAGAAATATCGAGCATCTATCTTTATACAAGCATTAATTAATGTAACATTTCTTATTTTTTCACAGTTACGGCTGAAAAATGCATCGCACAAAGAATCAAGTTTTCCTTGTCGTTGCCTTCCTCTGCACCATTGTTTGCAGCTATGTGCAATGTGGTAAGTCTGAGAGTGCTCTGTTCAAAGGGATAGGACACCTTTCAACAACAAGAAAATTTGTACCCAAGGTTTATAAAAAATGTAGTAAGCTTGAACTTTGCTAAATGTGGCGGGCTTTATTTTCTTTCCAAGTTGGGAAGTCTGGTTTGACCAGGAAAGCTTTTAGACGAGCAATCATAACGAGAACTGACAATAGCGAAAATCTCATCTGACTCGATATCAACAACTGGAGCAATACTATTCCTTTATCGGCCTTTCAGAAATTGCATTTCTGGTAGTTTGGACAGACAGGATAAAACAAAATTAGCAACACATCTGAAATGAATTTTTTCTCTCTCACTTTCCCTTTTTAGGTTATGTTTCTTTGGGATGCTTTAAGGATACTGGAAATCGTGCAATTCCACCACTGGAAGGAAAGGATCAGATCTTGGACAAACATTACTGGCATCGAGAGAACCCCATTGCCAAATGCGCCGTGGCTTCAATGAAAAGGGGATACAAGATGTTTGCAGTTCAGAATGGTGGCTGGTGTGCCGCTAGCAAGATTGCGCCAAAGACCTTCGACAAGTACGGAAAATCTTCAGCTTGTAAGAGTGACGGTGAAGGAGGACCATGGGCCAATCACGTTTACTTGACCAAAGGTACAGTATGACTTCTGTCATTGAGCACATCATATAACTGCCATTCAAAGCACTGAGCTCGATCCAAATAGATTGTCGTTTTTTGCTACATGTCCAGAAATGCGTGCAGTAAAGGAATTGGCCAATTTGACGAAATTTCGTCACAGTGAGTCAATGTTCATGAATTTGACGAGTTTGATCTGCATTGTTTCACCGGCCTTTTTAACCGAGTTTTACATCGAATACTTAGATATTCTAATTACCCCCAAAAGCATTTCTTAAGTTTCTTGAGTATGATGTTATTGTCCGACAAACAGGATATTGTGTTAACGTTAACTTGGCTTAGAGGTTGAAAGTGCGAATTACCTGTTTTGAATACTCGGGCGTTTCGTATCTGCCGTTATTGAATTTCACACTTCCTGTACACCAGTGCGAGTATTTTTGTGAAGTGCTTCTGTTTTGTTGGTTGGTACTGTGTATCCTGGCTTAATATGTGCACTACTAACACTTCTATCGTCTTCCTAAGACCCAATATTAAGATCGATGACCACGCTGTGACGTCATTAATTGGACTGTGGACGTAATTGTGCAAAGTTTTCTTCAACTTTTAACACTATTTGGCAGTTTGCAGGAATTGTCTGGTTAAATTGTCTTACCACTATAAACAACAACAACAACAACAACAACAACAGATTAGTTAATTTGGAGAAAATTTCATTGTTCTTTTGGCAAAGAAGTTTCTGAGGTAGTGATTTAAAATGTTCCTCATAATTCGTGCAAAAGTTCAGTTTTGTCAACCTACGTATAAATATTAAAAAAAAAATGATAAAGGAATTTATAAAACTTTATAAATAGTAAAGGACTTAACAAAACAAATTCATTAAAAATATACACTTCTTATGTAATTTCTTGTGCGTTGTAACTTTCGTTCTTAGGTTATATTTCCGTTGGATGCTATAAGGATACTGGAAGTCGTGCAATCCCAACATTGGAAGGAAAGGATCCCATCCTGGACGGAGCCTACTGGCTTCGAGCTAACCCCATTGCAAAATGCGCCGCGGCTGCAATGAGACGGGGCTTTCACATGTTTGCAGTTCAGAATAGTGGCTGGTGTGCCGCTAGTAAGACTGCGCACCTGACCTTCGACAAGTATGGAACATCTAAGGCTTGTTGGAAAGGAGGCGAAGGAGGGCCTTGGGCCAATGAGGTCTATTTTATTGTTCCATAGTAATTGAGTGGTATTTCAATACCAAAGTTGATGAAGCAATAAAGATTTTCATCAGAGCGTTATATTCCTGTGTAGTGGGTATTCCAGTTAGATATTGCGCTAAATTTATCTTTTAAGTGTATCTTAACTGATTCAAGGGGGGTAGCGCTAATTTACCCACGTACGCACGTGCATCCAGAAAAGCAACTTCCGTAGCTAAATCGATTGGTTTGATAGCCTAATCTCTTACATGAACAGGCTATCATGAAAACAAGATAAGTTTCTCAATACTCATCGTTTTTGCCAAGATTTGAAAACGTGGGAGTGGCATTTCCAAGCCCCTAAAAATGTTCCTTCGGAGAGGGGGGGGAAGGAGAAAAGGGCATGCTTCGCCCTTCTAACTGATAAGTTATCCCAGCTAACCGAGATGAGAAAATGCTAGAATTCGTATCATAACTTGATTTAGTAATTACTCTGGCAGCACGATTTTGTAGTTTTCGAAGTTTCTCACTCGGCTGTCGAGACAAGCCATCCCAAACAACACTGCAGTAATAAAAATGCGGTTCGATAAGACCCTTGTATATTTTAATAGCAGTGTGCCTGGAAATAAAAGATCTCACTCCCTTTTGTGCACCGATACTGGAAGCGACTTTTTTCGAAATTGCGTGTATGTGCTCCTTCCAGGATAGGTTTTAATCGACAGTCAGTTCGTGAGCTGTGCTATGATTAGTTTGGTTTATTTTGACGCCGTCTACACTAATACTGATTTATTTTCTTGTCACTTAAAGGCTGCAATTTTTTACGCGAGCTAATGACCATAAACTCAGTTTTAGCGACATTGCGGCTTAACTAACAAGGCAGTGTGCGTACTGTGCAGAAAGCGAAAGAATGTTTTCGCGGTTTGTTCTATTTTTGAGTTAGGAGTTCCAATGGCTGATAAAAACGTACTTGAACGCTGCGAAGGCGAATTTTCTGGGTTATTTTTAAATTTTGTTAGTAGGGATAACTGCATTATAGATTGCTAAAATTTCTTCTTCTCTTGCGATAGAAAACCAAGCAGCTATTTTGCTGTGAAAGGAGTTAATCGCAAGAGAAATTTCCAGATCCCTGTAGGGATTAATGACGGGGTATATCGGCACTCAAAAATCAGACATAACTTGCCATAGAGAAGACGAATACCCGAAAAAACGGATCCTTTCACTCCCGTGGGGAAAACAACATATTTTGTAAAACTGTAACTATAGACCCAAGGACCACACATAGTATACCGTTTGAAATATATTATTTGTGGGATACCACATCTCATACTAACAGCCATAGAGGAAGGCTCAGTTGGAATTGAAAAGCATTCAAAACGAAAAACTAAATAATAATAATAATAATAATAATAATAATAATTATATAGGGGCGATCTCATGCGCATAAAGTGGTTTTCAGAACGGCCCTGTGGAAAATATTATAAAAACGTAAAAGCTACTCAAACGTAAAAGATACGATATAAATGAAATATGATAAAATTAAGGTATGTGTTCAAGTTTCTTTTTAAAAAGTACAATAGATTCAGTTTCCTGTATTTCAAGACTTAAAAGGTTAAAATCGAGAGCTCCTTGGTATGTGATTTTTTGCCTTGCCCAGTTTGTTTTGGGAGCAGAAAGGTGCAGATTCTTGCGCTGGCGGGTATCATAATGGCGAATGGCATTATTTTGTCTAAAATTAAAAATAAAATCGATGATTTTATGAAGGCATCTAAAAATAAAAACACATCGGTGAAGGTACCGTCTGTGATCTAAGTGCTTCCACTCTAGTTCCTCAAGAGCTTCGGTGGCGGAGGAATATTTTGGTTTGTCTGAAATTAATTTCGCTGCTTTGTTTTGTTGTACTTGGAGATCGTTCATCAGTTGAGTGATGTTTTTGTCACCCCATATAATGTCACCATAGTCAAAAAGTGGAGGAATTAGGGAGTGATAAAGTGTTAGGCGAGCGTGTAGTGGTAGAAGAGGCTTGATTCGTCTAAGACGTCCAAGTCGCTAGTTGGTCTTATTTACAATGTTTTTTTTATGTACTCATTCCAAGACAGATCTTTTCTAAGTGTCACACCCAAGTATTTGAATGTATTGGCTTGTTTAAGAGGGCTTTCATTGATCTTAATAGAAACAGTGTTTAAGGACTTAAGACGACGAGTGCTTCCAAATAAAACAAATTTTGATTTATCGCAATTAAAAGAACATTGAAAAATATCTCACTCCTTGTATAGTTGACGTATACCCCTAAACTATAGCCTAATATGCAACTCTTAAAGTGTTGGTTATTGTCAGATGTTAACTTGACCTTAAAAGTCTAGGAGGACAAAGGTGCACAATTTTAGGGGTGGTTGATAAAATCTCATATAGGAGGGGGGTATGATTTTATGCTTTCAAACGATAGATCTGTCCAAGAACTTTTTGCTGTTCAAATTTGATAAAAATTGAACAAATATTGAGCATGTTATGGTATTTTGTGCCACATGGCACTTTTGGGAGTGAGAGGGTTAAGGCGACTACAAATTAGGCGATGACGGGTTTCCAAAGTCCTGGAACAGGAGACATTCGTGTGACAGCAAGGAGAAAGCTAGCTCCTGAACGAGAAGGCATCTTGCAGCATTTATTTATCGTATTTAACCCAGAGCTTGTTCCCAATTTGCAAAGCAGAACATTTAATATTGTAACAGTTAAACAAGATAAGTAATATTCTATGTTGTTAAAAAGTGGATCATTGCATAATGTAATTCAAGAGTTTTTAATGGCTTCGCTATCATGGTATGTCAGCCATTATAGCGGAGCTCCGGCGGAGCCCCATACCCATATAAGGAAGAAAAGGAAACCCATGAATTGATTTTCTCATGGTTATCATGGCTAGCGGTATTGCTCGTGGGCGCGTACGCACGACGGCGACGACGACGACGACGACGACGACGGAGTCGCGCAAGATGGCGGCCATACTCAAACTAATAGGCTGACAGAGACATGCACCCTCAGTTGGTAGCGGGTGAATGCCATTTTTCTTGGCGGGATTTTTAAAGAAAAACGATAGCGGAGGTTGATTTAATATTTTTAAGACAGGGTTGCGCTGAAGCAAAAGACAGAAAGCAAGAATTAACAGGCAAAGAAGTAGCGAAGAAGATCGCGAAAAAGACTGAGCGGGCCAGCGCTGGGGAAGGAGGCGAAACAGTATTGAACAATGCCGTGAATTATAGCTAGTCAAGAGCTAGAGAAAGGAGGTGAAATAATATACCGAACAATGCCGTGAACCAAAGCTGACGAGGGCTATAGAAAGGAGGCGAAAGTACCCGACAAATTGATTCAGAAGACTGCCGAACTCTCCATGGCCAAGTTCAAAATTCGCGCGAACGTGATGCTGTGCAGCCGTGCAAGAAAATTCAAAAGTCACCTGATTTGGTCAGGTGATGAACAAGAGAAATCAAACGTACCCGAGTGTTTTAGAGAAATTGCAAAACAGTAAACGTAGCGGAGAGAAGTGGTTGATTCGTTGATCTATCGAAAATATAACTTCAGTTTAGTCTTCACAACTTTTGCTGCAAGTTTCTGCCCGGAAGATTTACACTGGCCGAACTGAATTGCCAACTTGCGGTAAGTGACTTTTGTTGTTGCGTTTGCTATGAAAACTAACAAGTTTCCTCGGCGATATAAGCTTATTTTCAATTGGAATCCATTAAAAGTCTTCCTTATTTGAAGCCATGCTGTAAGAGATTTTAAAAATTGCATCGTTTTAATTTCGCTCGTCTCTAAACAATAACACGTGGGTCGCTTTGGAGGTTGGAGGTCGTCAATTTAAGCTTATAACCTCACATCTAAAAATAAGCTTAACCAAAATCGTACTTGTAAACACGGCCGGGCGAATTTTGAAGTTTTCTCTGATTTAGTTAGCACTGCCGCTTCGTAGACTGCTAAAATTTGTTCTTCTGTTGTTGAAAACTGAACCAAGAAAGGTCTACAAACCATTTTAAGCCGAAGCGAACAGGATTTGCTAAATTTACTTTTGTTCCTATGTGAATATTTGCATATTGTGATTACAAAGTATGGAGATTTCCTCGTTTTGTTAGTTCAATTTATTCGGTTTGGCGAAATGCTTTTGTGAATTCCGAGGTTAAATTGGTTGAAGACTGGTAAAGCTACTGCCAATAAAATGACTGCAAAGCTAAATTAAGCCGTCGGCAAAAATACAGACTCTCAGTAATATTCAAATTTAAGTGTGAATAATTTTTAAACTTTAACACCGCAAGCTTAAACGAATTTTCTTTATCCTCTCTTTTATTCGGTCACCGTTCATTGAAAAGGGATTTGCTGTTGATACTCGAGCTCAGATGTAGTGATATGCATCTTGTGTTTATAATGTAGATTTCCTCGTTTTATTTTGTTGTCTGTCCAATTAGTTCGGTTTGGTGAAATGCTTATATAGTCCAAAATGTCGAGTAGACGATTATGCATGGCAATCCTGTCTGCAAATAAAGCTCTGCTTTGATTTTGATTGGCTATTTCATGTTATTTGTGCCATTGCTTTTGGTTGGGGGTACATGGACCCTATTTTCTTAATAAGAGGTTATTCCCCAATGCGGTATTTACACTTAATATGGAAATGTTCCAAAAAAGTGAGATAGTACTAATTAACTCGGTAAATTGAACAGTGTAATAGAAGTTCTTGCCCTGACCATTTCTCAGTAATAAGAATAACTTTTACATACATATATACACAATTTAGTTGGAGAGAGCGCTCTCCTATCTCCACTTTCTCTCTCTTTGCTCTCTTCTTCACACTAATTCTTTATTTACTAACTTATTAAATGAATGTCACTGACTGTTTTCTTTGTTGTGCGTGCATACTTTTTTGCTGGTCGAAGAAAGTTTCAGTTTCTTCCTGGCTGTACAGTTTCCTTTCTCCTGTCCTGTACCAATTTGTTTGTGATATAACTTCGTGAATTCTCTATTCTCCTTAAATTTTATCTCATCAGGTTGATAGAATGCACTCTCAGAGTGTTCCATCATTGTCTTCAGTCGCTACAATTTTCCGGAAAAAAGCAATAGTTTTCTTAATTTCCTTTTACTTTGTGTTAGGACTTCTTAGCATGCCTGTAATTGGCCCATGGGCATTACAGGAGAATTATTTTCAAGTAAAGAATTACATTCGTTTTAGTGTTGAGTATTTTAAATTGTTATGAATTAGGCATTTCTTTTTATTTTTTATATTTTTTATTTTAGTCGCACGCAATGTTTTATGGTTTTACCAAGGTATACCATGTAAATGTAAATAATGCACTGGAATTGGCCAATCAGAGTGTGCATTATATCGGCTTTAAACACAAACCACATATTACAAATGACTCATATGTAAATGATATTTTTATTACAGAGAACTAGACAGGGCAAGAACTTCTCCTTCTTTTGTGAATTTATATATTAATTCCTCTCAGTGCTGTCAAAATGTCTCAGGAACCTTCATTTCTGATAATCTGTTATTTTCCACCATACCTACAGCACAGAAGCTCACCAAATCCTAACTGATAACTAACATGTGTGTATCTCTAGCCTTTGCTGTGTGGTACATGTATATTCTGTTATCCTGCCTTAACTGCTAGGAAAAATTTTGGCAGAGCTGTTGCAACAGTTTCACTTAAATTGATTTCCAGTGACAGCGCTTCATGTAGCAGTGTTATTGAGTATGAACTTTATGGAGGATTTTAAATTTTTATTTTTTATGATTACAGACGACAATAAAATATACATGTGTATACATAACCTGATGTTGGTGTTGGTTACAAACCGTAGTTCATAATAGTCATCCTATTACAGGTAAGGGGGAAGAGTTCAGAGAGTTTAGAACATTTCTTCCCCCAGCACACCTTCTGTCTATAGGTGCAATAATTGAGAGGTTATATATATGTACGAAGAGTAATGTAAAGTTACTGTATAAACTTAGCATTAAAATCTGACATTTGAACACCTCCTTTGCTAAAATTAGTCATAATTTAATTGTTATCACTCCCTGTGAATTCATAGAGATTCCAGAGGCAAATTATAACCTAATGTGGAAGTCCTGTCTTCAAGTGAGGGAAAATGACACAAAAGAGTTACAATGAAAGTAAAGAGAATTGTGAATGTTGATATGGTGTACATTAACATCATGTAAAGGTATTTGGTGAGTGCCAAAGGCATAACATTTCATGTATTGCTTTTTCAGGACAAATTATATAACAGTGACATTTTAAAAGGTGTGATCAGAAAAATAATGAGTACATTATCCAGGCAGCATCAGTTTATGGACAGCATATGCAGACAGTAAGAGGAACTGTAAGCACTACCATGTAAGTTAGTTTTATGCTTATGACTTCTTGTTCTTGAATTTTGTGTCATTTCATCACAAGAATAGGTAACGAAAGATGCAATAGTTGTTGCAATATATTTTTGAAGGAAAACTTAGAAGTCTGCCTATGCTGGATAACAGCCATGTGTAAACTGAATGTGAAGCAAACAATATGTTAAATATGGGGCAACCCTAAAACCCAGAAACCGGAATCCGGAATCTGGAACCAAAAACCGGAATCCAGAAACTGGAAACCGGAATCCGCAAATCAAAGAAAATAAGTTCTTCAAATACGCGAAAATTGTTTTGCTTAGCTTTTTGACTGTAAAAAGTAAGCTGCCAAGTAAAAAGGACCTCAAACTTAACCTTTTTTGAAACGAAAATTCCCCGTCTGTTGAAATTGGGCAACCGTTATTTTTAGTGAGGGCTATGATTATGAGAATCTCAGTAAAGTGCGTCTTAATTTTATTCCAAGCACCTCGAGAGTGTCTAAAATAAGCTTGCTGGTAATTGCCATTTTGTTTAATAAGTGATCTTCAATTTACCGGAAGTATAAATTTATCCTTTATGTCTAGTACGTACTGAACAAGATAGAAAATGTCATAGAGAACAGGATATCCATCAGTGACAGCCCCCTGTACATTGATGGTCACGCCCCCCAATTTCGAAGTCCAAGGGCTAACCCATCTGATCTAAATATGAAATTTGATTTTTCCAACAGATAAGAGACCAATTCCAGCTTAACACAATTTCCACACTGATACTGTGACAAATCAGCATTTCATATTCTTAGCGGCCATCATATTAAAACAATTTGTAGAAATGTTGCACACTTACTTCCGTCTGCTTCTCACTTGCTGACAGATCAGACCACATGCTGTTCAAAGATGCTAAAAGACTGCCAGAAACTCACTGCAATATCCTATAATAGCTTGTTGTTAATGTGCTGCTCACCAGTCTTCTCAGAGCAATTTGATCTAGACAAGAACCGGGCTCTCACCAGGGCCAGCTTGAACAAAAGATGGGTAACTTAGCCTATGAGCAGGCTCTCGTGTTTGGGCTGGGGGTGTGAGTGGCAAAGCCGCATGAAGGCTCTTGGTGACATGCCAATGCAGAAAAACACTAGACACCTATTTAGCCTGCTCAGACAATAGAGACAGATACTACCAAAAAATCAGTAACCCTGACTGGATAGTGATGTACCCAATGAATAGCTTTATGCAGCTTTTGAACAACGGGGCCAGATATATAGCTAAGGGTTGTTCAGAACTAGTCAATAATTTTTTAGCAATTACAGTCTGTGGCTGAAGTAAAGCCAAGAAAATAAATAACAACAAAATGATTTTTGCTCATATTTATTTATTAGACATTGCTGAAGTGAATTATTTCTATCATCATTCATAATATCTGGATTCCAGATTCTGGATTCTGGATTTCGGTTTCCAAATTCAGTGTTTTAGGGTTGCCCCAGATGATGTATGTGCATATGTTAATCTTGAATAATCTGAAATTTTAGAGAGTTTAAAAATATCATATCATATCTGTGATGGTTCTGAGGTGGAGGGCTGTTACATGTACATGTAAATGTCTCATGCACGATTTTTCACTTGTTATGATTCAGGTGCAAATAGTTTCTGTATCTGTTGATGTGCAACAATCTACACCAATATTTCAACCTAATAATGTACAGTGTATATTAATTACCCAAATTATGCTGTTTGTTTTTAGTTGGCCAGTGCTACATAGTAATGTGATGTTGAAGTGCACAAATTTACAAACATGCCCAGTGTCAACTTGTCAAATACATGTATATGAACTGGCCAGACAGTGTAGATTACAAAATTCTCTGTAAGGTAAGATGTTTCTTAAGCATTATTTTGTAATTAATGATTTCTCAGACATTGTTTTCTTCAAGAAAAGATTCATACCCCACATGGAGGTTTTTTCTCTATTAGAGCTCTTGATTCCTGATACTTTAATTTGGAATTTCTAAAGACTGGCCATGAATGGGTGTTGGGTGTGAATATCTTCTGGAACTGCACATTCATTCATTGAGTAAGCAAGAACATCAGTATTTATCGTGACAAACTCAGATTTTCTTCTGGAAGCTGAACTCATATACAGTTGTACAGTTATATGTACAACCAAACAGCCTGGATGACCCTGTGATTGGGACGGTGCACATTGTTGTAACCCTCAATGTTCCAGTTGCTTGTTTGAAGCAAATTGCATTTGCTCTTGAACGCAAGTGGCGAAGTTCATAACAGTTATGTAAGTTTGCTTTGTATCTCAGGGCAGAGCCTGCCACAGTGAAAGTTGGAGTACCAACCCCTAGCATTTGATTCACTACTAACACTCAGTAAACAGCTAACAATGAAGTACACTGTATATCAAAGAAAGGAATTACATGCCTGTTCCTGTCAGTCAATATATGAACAGGTTACAGATGGGGAGCCTGTATTAAAACATCAAAGATTTTCAAAGCAACCATGGCCTGGTGAGATATTTCTGAGGTAATATAAATTTAAGGTCCTTATGATTGCTTATAGGCATTGATTTTTATTGTAAACAATATCTTACTGAGTGTATTTTTCTTGTGTGCTAATTGTTGGAGAACACAGAGGTCACTGTTATGACAGAGATATTAATTTGTGAAAAGTTCTATAAACAAATGCATCTGGGAACAAATTAATTTATCATGGATGCAGCTTCTGAGAGATCCCCAATATTAATGGAACATACACTGTTCATACAGTACATGTAAAAGAGTTCAGTAATTCATTACTTACGATTGTAATGCTTTGTTTGGTTTCTCTGTATTTACAGACAACTTGATGGGATTATAAATTCTGCACCAAGTTCATTGAATAAACTGACTTGGAGGTTCCGTTCTGCAACCCATCCTGTTTGTAGTAATATCCTAGCTGCAACATTGTGACAGATACACTGCATTACATTATTAAGAAACACATATTAACTAATTATTTTTAAGTGCCTGTTAATTTAATCAGTTTTTCTTAGAGATAATTTACTCATGGTTTATTTAAATAATTGGCTTTTTGGCTTTAAAATGATATTTATTGAGCTTTTAAATCAATTTTGTGATATTCTGCATTGGACATGGCATAAATTGATATTTTGCCAACACGAAATGGAGAACTGGTCTTAAGCAAAGTTGCAGGATTAGCATTTTTGTAGAAAGAAAGGGTTGAGAAATTTGTGACATTCTACAGACAGCCTTGCCATTCGCAATGTCCGATAAGGTTAATTTGTTCCATTCTGTTGTAGAAATAGTGTTCTCTAATTTATAAATTATTTCAATCTGTTGTTTAAACGATTGCCTTATAACCCCTCTCCTGGCTTTGGTGCATGTAGGATATTGATGTATTTTTTATCCATTTTGCTGTAAATTATCTTAATTGATGTGTCAATCAAAACATATCTTGGATATGCTGGGCTCTTCTGACAAATGTACCCATGCCTCATAACCTTTGAGTGCATTTGGTTGTGTAGTGCAGACAAAATACATGTACATAATATAACTTCCTCTTAGCTCACTGATAATTCTTGGTATAATTTAATCATAGTAAAATTAATTAATGGAATCCAATAACAGCTCTTGTAGTCCACAATGCCAGTCGAAAAAAAGAACAAATCACATTGAAATTGAATAATAAAATTATTATTAGAAGCCTATGCAAGTATTCATGATCAGCAAAAAAAAAAATATCGTAATTACCATTCATGCGAGGGTGATTTTGCTCATTGCAAACCCGTCCAGCAGGAGGAGACTCCATACAATAGTGAAGATGGCTAAATGTATCTTTGGGGACAAGTTAGAAAACAAAACTTTCCAACTTTTCACATATGTATACTGTTTTGGTACTTTTGTGAGATTTCATTTGGTAGAGATTCAGGGACTGAGTATATTGTAACCACTGCATTTCAATCAGTCCCCACAACAAAAAAATGTGTAAACTTCTTTTGTGTGGGAGTCCCCATGTTAGCTAAGGAAGAATATAATGATTAATAACAATGCCTTGTCTTTCTGAATAAGGTAGGAAAGAACAAGAAATGCCACCAAAAAGCACAGAAGACCGTTCTGTTATGTGATCAAGATTTTTGGTGGCTTCCAAGAAATCCTTGAAATCATGGCTCTATATTTCATAATCACACCATCTTACACCTCGATCTGCTGATGTAATACTAGTTCCGGCTGAAACTATTAAATCATTCGCAATTTACCTCATACAAGTTGGATTATTTTCATTAGTAACAACATTCCGAAAAATAACTGAGGAGCTCCGCTTTTAGGCTGGCCTAAATCTATATATTACCATGCTCTACAAATATGATAAGCGTGCGCGTAATCTTTTTGGGCATTTTTATTTTAGTTTAGTTTAGTTTTCTATATTTTGGGAGCGTTTTTAATAAAACAATTATTCCACTCGCACTTGCTGTATATGAGATGGTTATAGCAAACTCGGAGCTACGCGCCGCGGTTGCTATCTATCATACTCTTATCCAACGCGCTCGTGGAATAGTTGTTAAATATTGGTGAAGTCATTTGATCACGAGATTTTCCCAAGAAAGCTATACCGTTGGCATGGCTATCATAGGTACAACAATACAGGGAACAAGGTCTCTATAACTCAAGTAGCATGCAGGAGTAAAGCGGGAGAGACACGGAGAAAGAGCGGAGTTGGAAATATGGGAATTGAGGGACGTTTTCTAAACCGCTCTGATAGGCTGTCTTTAGGAGTGTTAAGAAATTCGACATGTTGAGGTCCCGCCCCATGGACTTTAAAATTTAGGGTGTTTTAACAGATTGTACTGTTGCTTTAGTAACCTTATATGCCATGAAGATGACCACTATTTGTTCGCTAATTATTGGACATTTTTGTAATACTAATGTTGTGGCATGAGGTGGTAAAGTGTGGCGGTATTGACCCATCAAGCAGAATGAGCTGTAGTGAGCCACCTCAAGTGTTAAAATTTAACGTTTTGGTGATTATGGTTTCGAAAACTTCTCGAAATTACGCAGACAGACGGTTATTGAAAATGATCATCTTATTCTGAGTACTACTTTGTAGGCCGTTTTTTTTTTAATCAATTCATTCATTAGGTACGGTCATTATTTTTCAATGTTTGATCATGGAACAGAGACCTAATCGCATTACAATGTATGCACGAACTGCTGTTGTTTAGTTAGAAGAATATAATCTCTCTCTCCTTTCGAATTCTCAATCAGGGCCGAACAAATAAACCAAACTCGACAATAGCATCTCATAGGTTCGACATGCTCCGTCACTGCTTATTCACATTTCCTATTCAAGTCTTTCTTTCCATAGAGAGATGCACACACTGCTATAATTAAGCCCTTCAGCTCGAGCCAAAAAAAGTTAAAAAATCTGAAAGTCGTGTCAAATGGGTTGGTCAGAAATGAGAAAACTGGAAAATGCATTTATTTTATTTCTAAGTAGAATTCTCCAGTAGTCGAAATTAGGATCAACGACGTTTACAAGCGTCTTTCTTCTTTTTACTACACTTCGAACGCAATTTAAAATATTCACACAATAAGGCCTCAAAATGAATCTTCATATATAGGAGAACTGCACACCACATCATTCATTTCCCTGAATTTTATGACTAGTGAGTCATAACTCCAATGTGCTAAAAAGAAACCAACGAACTTTAATTTAAACACAAAACCAGTATGCAACAACTGAAACACACAACAGATAAATTGAAGGCAAGAGTGAAGATCTTTATTCCTTAAACAAACCTGGCATTGAAATACAACTCAATTATTTGCAAGTAATAAAATAGACCTGATTAGCATAAGATCCACCTTTACCATCAATCTTACAAGCTGTAGATTTTCCATATTTATCGAACGTTTGTGGCCCAAGGACACTAGCGGCATACCAGCCACCATTCTGAACTGCAAACATCCTGTAGCCCGCTCTCATTGCAGCCACGGCGCACTTGGCAATGGGGTTCGTACGAGAAGAATAAGATCCATCCAAGATAGAATCCTTTCCTTCCAACGTTGGGATTGCACGACTTCCAGTATCCTTATAGCATCCAACCTCATCATAACCTGCACAACAATGGACAAACAGAAGCAGTATTAAAGAACCATATGCCATGATTTACATTTTTTTCTTTTCGACCTCACAAACGTGTGCCAGGATCACGCGCACAGATTCTGCAAATGAAGTCTATCTCCATGCACTCTATTGCCAAGCTTCTCTATTTCTTCCTACCAGCTTACACACATAGAGACTACTGGTTCTGGCGCAGCAGTGATAACTGGGAAGAGAACGAACAAAAATTGTTCGTTCTCTTCCCAGTTATCACTGCTGCGTCCATAACCAGTAGTCTCTATGTGTGTGTGACATGTTGCGTGTTACACAACATAAAAGAAAACAAAGCGCGGATGTGACACCGAAAATGGCTGCACTGATTATATACAAAAGTGCGCCAGAAATATTTCCAGTTGAACAAGTATCTGCACAGTATATACGCCGAGATGGCTGCCGCAAGATATTCGTCCGATGTTCTGCAATCAAACAACTGTCAACTTTGCGAGGCCCTTCAAAACCTCCCTCCAGAGTTTCGTGAGATAATTTACAAGGAGTATCTCGCAATAAAAAGAATGGAAAAAAAGGAAATGGGTTGGGATGAGGTACATTATGATATTGAAGAGGCGCCCTTCTGTGAAAAACGATCAAGAATATTAAAGGTCATGTTTTGCCGTAAATGCAACTCCTGCCGCCTAAAAGGACTCTGTTACGAGTGTTATAAAAATGGAGTAAAACACTATCTCGGCTACCCAATATATGACGAGAACGACTAAGCCGAAATCTTTCAAAAATTTTATTGAGCGGCGCCGATATTAACCTTCGTTCGAATCAACAGTTTTGTTTTGAAATCTGTGAGTTGCGTGACATTTTTCTCAGAAAGACTGGAACCAAATATTTCCCAGGCCCTTGGACGAGCAGTACTGAAAAACATGGAGGACAACTCAAGATTTTTTTGTTTGGGGAGAAAAAACGAACCAGAACAGAATTTGCAAAAAAAAATACGCTCAGTAAACGCGCTGTAAGTTATTTTTTCACCACAGAAGCTACCGAAGTGAAGCGAGCAGGAGGAAACGAGAAAATAGCAAGATTTGATCACAGCGTTCGATCGATCGTAACATGTGATATTCCTTGAACAAGGCACTCAATAGAGCCCGTTTAAGTTTTCTCTGCTTCTCGCACGGCTTCAACGACTTGATATGTTATCTGTCTGACCTCTTTCTGACAAACGGGTGTAGAACGTTCCATGAAAATAAAGCAAATCGCGTGGAAAAGCACAATAATTTTGGCTTTCAGAAGTACTGTCGTGATATAATTTATTCAGCCAATCTCTAATTATAACTTAAGTATGACATCATCTCGCCGCCCAGAAGCGCATGCGTATGTGTGAAAATACTGCGAAATTTAGGCAAAGGACAGAGAAGCTACACCACAAGTTTGGATGTGAGGTTGGCCCCCTCTGATTCCTAATACGGCACGTACAGGCGCTTGTCAGGGGTATGGGGTGAGGCCGTCCACGGCGATAACCCCGGGTAAACCCGCCCCGGCCCAGTGGGGACTGGGGGGTGCTCAGAGGTCCGTCGGGATCTCAAACCTCGTTCCCAGAGGTAAAATGGGAATCGACAGCCGCCTTGTCAGCGGCGGGAAAGTCCTAGCCGGGGCTAGGCAAGAACAGCCAACGAGCACCCCCCGACAGGGCTTTTGCCCTTTTGTGTGACCTGTCACGCAACGTCACGCGTGAAGGTAACGCGGTGTAACACAATCACCTGTTTTTAATAAGACTTAGAGATAGTTTTGTGTTTTTTCGCTCAAAATTTAGTTCAAATTTGTGCTGGACTCCGCACGTTTTTTTCCAAATTCTTGCCGAATCTGGTTTCTTATTTTTTCAAGATCTGGCTGGCGTAAATTTATTTGTTTTTGCGCAAAGTTTGAGCGTAAAGTCTCTTTAGGTTGGCGATATTTCTGCGTTTCACGTGTGATCAGTTGAAACTCCGTGTCAGAAACCCGATTATCATTCAGAGCTTGTGAGACAGAGCTGTTTATCGAGTCATGTTTTGCAATAGCCAGAGAATGGATTCTCGAGTGCTTATTAACTTTGCGTTCAAGCTTCTTGTTGACAACGGACAGGCCAGTGGAAGCTGCGCCAGATAAAGCGGCTATCGCGGCAACAGGTGCGCCGATAACAATTCCAACACCAGTAAGTGATGTTGCAACAGCCCCAGAAGACAGAGCTGCCGTGACGGCGCCAAGGCCAACCACGGAATAATGAATCGCTTTCCGAGCTTTTTTATATTTTTTCAACACAAGCCTGTAATGCTCAACCTCAACAGATATTTCTTTTTCAATTTTACTTATTTCAGTTAGCCGGAAATTCTCGGCATTTGTCGTTTCGGGAAGGCTTGGATAGATTCTTCTTTCATTCTCGGCAGGAGGCGCGGAAGGTAACACATTTGCTGAAGACGTTGTGTATATAAAGAAATTTAATTTAACTCTCATTCAAAAGGAAGCTTGAAGCCCTTGAAATCAAAGAGTTCGCCTTTCTCATCTTTGACGCTAATAGTGATGCTATTTATGAACTCGTCTGTAGAGCAGTCTCGCAAAACCTGTTGCGGAGAACCGTGGTAGTTTAGCGTTCAAGACAGACGAACACTAATAACAACTAAACTCCGTTTATTCTGCTAACAACTCAGCACTCGAACAACAACGGCTTTCTCAACAAGGGCACGTGTTTACAATTGAGGGTATTGCTAAATCCCCCTCTAAGACCTAAATGTCTTATGGTAACGCAAGAATGTTCTAGAACTGTCACACAAGGAATGTTGGGAGCACCACAGTATCCCCCTACCAGTCTGAGAGATAATCCGAGAAATGTGCTGGTCGACGACTTGGGCGGCCTGCTCGGGTCAAGGTGGGTGGGTGAGAATGAACTTGAGTTGGAGTGCTAGTGTTCTCTCGAGGATCTGGAAGTGTTAGAGAATGTGGAGCAGAAACTTCAACTGGATGCTCAATAGGACCAGCATCATCCATCAGCTTAGCAGGCTTTAAACGGTCAACTGTGATTTCCTTGGTCTTGCCATTAATGTCCAGGGTAAAGTGTTTGTCAAAACGGCGGAGAACCCGAAAGGGACCATCATAAGGGCGCGTTAGTGGAGGTTTGTGGCTGTCACGCCGCACATACATGTGGGTAGCTGTATGGAGGTCAGGAGGGAGATAAACATCACGACGACCATGCCATCTCGTAGGAACAACCTGGAGGTGCTGCATGGAAGAACGCAGTCTTGACACGAATGAGGATGGGTCCTCGATAGTAGGGGCAGAGAAGAAGTCGCCTGGCAGACGGAGTGTTGTGCCATAAACCAATTCTGCGGACGTACATGACAGGTCCTCTTTGAGGGTGGCACGAATTCCAAGAAGGACCATAGGGAGGTCGTCAACCCAATTACTACCTGCCAATCGTGCTTTCAGGCCGGTTTTAAGGTGCCTGTGGAACCTCTCGACAAGACCATTTGCCTGTGGGTGGTACGCTGTGATGCGGAGACGTGTGGCACCAAGAAGGTTCATTAGGGAATGCCAAAGATCCGATTCGAACTGCTGTCCCCGGTCAGAGGTGATCGTCGTCGGTACACCAAAGCGCGAGATCCAGCCCGTCAGAAGACCAGAAGCGCAGGACTCAGCAGTGGCATCAGCCATCGGAATTGCCTCAGGCCAGCGAGTGTAGCGATCAATGCAAGTGAACAGGTAAGTGTAGCCCTTGGATATAGGTAAGGGACCGACAATGTCCACATGAATACTATCAAAACGGTAGTCGGGTGGGGTGAAGGCCTTCAGCGGGGCTTTGACATGCCGTTGCACCTTGGATTGCTGACAATCATGGCAGGTACGGGTCCAGCAGGCGATGTCCCGCTTCATATTTGGCCAGACGTACCGTTCGGATATGAGGCGACGAGAGGCTTTGATGCCCGGATGAGACAAAGAGTGCAGGTTGTCAAAGATGGCTCGACGTATCGTTAAGGGCACCAGAGGACGGGGACGACCTTGGGAGATATCACAAAGGAGAGTTCGTCCGGTGTGCGAAAGAGGAACCTGTGCAAGCTGCAATGAAGTGGAGGAGGTTGAAAGCTTGAGGAGCTCCCCATCTAGTTCTTGAGCAGAAGCAAGGGCTTCAAGGTCGATTGGGGATTGTTCCAGGGCAAGGACGTTGCGTGACAGTGCATCAGCGACACGATTAGCTTGACCTTCGATATGGCGGATGTCTGACGTGAACTCGGAAATAAAGGCCAGGTGCCGCGCTTGTCGTGGTGAATGTCGTTCAGCACTGGAATGAAGTGCAAAGGTAAGAGGCTTGTGGTCTGTGTTGATATGGAACACACGGCCCTCTACAAAATACTGGAAATGTCGGACAGCTAGGTAAGCAGCCAACAGTTCACGATCAAAGGCACTGTATTTGAGTTCCGCAGGGCTCAACTTCTTCGAAAAGAAGGAGATAGGTCTCCATTGTCCATGAATGAACTGTTCAAGGACTGCTCCGACAGCGAGGTTTGATGCGTCGGTCGTGATGCAGGTGGCGGCATGTGGGTGAGGATGGACCAACATAACTGCCTCGGACAAGGCTACTTTGGCTGCGTCGAATGTTAGTTGACAGGAGGCAGTCCATGTGAAACTGTCCGCTGCAAGCGCCAGGTGTAGGGGCTGTAAGATCTCAGCACACCTGGGGACAAAGCGGTGATAATAATTGATGAGGCCCACGAACTGGTGCAGTGCCTTCTTGTCTTGGGGAACTGGAAATGTGCGAACTGCTTCAACACAGGTAATGTGGGGACGAATACCAGCTGCGCTAATGGTATGGCTCAAGAAGTTCACTTCTGACTTGCCAAATTCGCATTTAGCTGGGTTGATGACAAGGCCGTGGTCAGATAAGCGCTGAAAGAGGGTCTGAAGATGTTGGAGGTGCTCATCGAGGCAGGAGCTAGCAACCAAGATGTCGTCCAGGTAGACAAAAACAAAGTCCAGGTCACGACATACATCGTCAATGAACCGCTGGAAGGTCTGGGCAGCATTTCTTAAGCCAAAAGGCATACGGCAGAACTCGAACAGACCAAATGGAGTGATAATGGCCGTCTTAGTGATGTCGTCCATGGTAACAGGAATCTGATGGTAGGCACGAACCAAGTCGATCTTGGAAAAGATGGTTTTACCAGCCAAATTGGACGCAAAATCTTGGATATGTGGAATGGGGTAGCGATCAGGAGTTGTGATGTCATTCAACCTGCGGTAGTCCCCGCATGGGCGCCATTCGCCATTTCCTTTTGGGACCATGTGGAGCGGAGAGGCCCATGTGCTGGAGGATGGGCGCACGATTCCCATCTCAAGGAGCTTGTTGAACTCAGCTTTAGCAGCAACCAATTTCTCAGGAGAAAGACGCCGTGGTCGTGCGAAGACAGGTCGGCCTTCGGTGACAATGTGATGGGCAACACCATGTTTAATAGGAGTATCGCTGGTGCAAGGGCTTGTCAATGACGGGAAGTCATTCAGGAGTCGTGTGAAAGGATCACCAGTGGATGGCTGAGTAGAAAGAAAATTAAGGTGAGGAGTGGGGCACGGTGAAGGTTCTGCTTCGACTCGTGTCCCATTTCTCGTGTCAATAAGGCGTCGTCTGTCCAGGTCCACTAACAATTTGTGTTGTAACAGAAAATCAGCGCCAATAATAGGTTGAGTCACATCAGCTACTAGAAATCGCCAGGTTAGGGGGCGTGGGAGCCCGAAATCGAGGATTAACTGTCGAGAACCGTAAGTGTTAATGATAGAGTTATTCGCAGCTCGTAATGTGACGTCGCCTTTCTTGAAACGATCTGATCGTCCAGCCGGAAACACGCTAATCGCCGCTCCCGTGTCAATTAAAAAGTTCAGTTTAGTATTCTTGTCATAAAGTCGAAGGAGAGGAGATGTGCCAGTCGCATGGGCTGCGTTCACCGACTGGCAGTCGAGTTTCCCGGTTGCTGTTGAAACTTGCAAGGCTCACGGCATTTTAAAGCTTTCGTGCCAAATCGCTCGTGGTACCAACAAATGTCGGGGTGGGAGCGAGACTGTGGTTGTGCACGGGCTGGTGGGGTCGACTGCAATGTTTGCCAGATCTTCTGTAGCTCGGTTTTAATGGCGCTAATCTCAGAATCACCCTGGTGCTGTATTTGGTAAACCGGTGCTTGAGGACCTTGGACCTCCGCCATATTGTCCGCCATGTCGGCGAGCTCACTGAGACTGGCACCTTTGTGTACCGCAAGAGCCGTGCGAACGGTGAGTGGAAGTTTCTGCAGAAAAAACTCACGGAAAATCTCGTCTACGCCAGCATCGGCGACTGTACCACCACGAAGCTTCAACATATGCCGTAAAAGTTGTGATGGCTTTCGATCTCCAAGGTCTTCCACGTGTAGGAGTTGCTGTAATCGTTGTCGTTTGGAAGGGTAGACACGGTTTTGCAATTCGGTTTTCAGTGCCGTATAAGGAGCTTCCGGCGGTCGTAAAATAATGTCGCGTACTTCTGAGGCATATTGGGCCGGGAGAACACGAACCACATGACCGAACTTCGTCTTTTCGTGGGTGATATTTTGAGCAGTGAACAACGCCTCAGCTTGTGCGAACCAAAGTTCAGGGTCAGACGGCCAGAAATCCGGTAGTTTCAGCGAAACAGCATTAGCAATTGCAGTTGGTTGTGTCGGAATGTCAGCTTCGTCGGGCATGATCGCGTCGGGGTCACCAATTTAGCGTTCAAGACAGACGAACACTAATAACAACTAAACTCCGTTTATTCTGCTAACAACTCA
Source organism: Orbicella faveolata (assembly GCF_042242905.1). Taxonomy (NCBI): domain Eukaryota; kingdom Metazoa; phylum Cnidaria; class Anthozoa; order Scleractinia; family Merulinidae; genus Orbicella; species Orbicella faveolata. The sequence continues at coordinate 1,060,776 of NW_028301576.1, read as the reverse complement.
GCACTCGAACAACAACGGCTTTCTCAACAAGGGCACGTGTTTACAATTGAGGGTATTGCTAAATCCCCCTCTAAGACCTAAATGTCTTATGGTAACGCAAGAATGTTCTAGAACTGTCACGCAAGGAATGTTGGGAGCACCACAGTAGCTTACCTTTTCAAAAGGCTTCCCTTTCACATCAAACAGGGCTAAGACATCTGACCTTTTGCCATTGAACAGATTCCGTTCTTTGTCGATCAAATCACAATGAATAAAATATGTCGTTGGAGATGTAAGCCTTTTTACGAAGGTTATAGGAAGCAACTTTCTCCCAATACCAAGCAAATTGGCTAAATCGTGATCAAGTTCAATAGGTTTTGCCCCAGCCCCAAAATTTCTGATTACAAGCTGGCCAACAGGTTGGTTTATTGCTGTTTGCAACTCTTTATATTGATATTTGGCGAACAGACCGTCTATTTCTTTTGCCAATCTTTCTAAACTATAATGCCCTGGGAGTAATTTACTAACTGATAAAGCTCTATCTTTGTCTTAATCTCCCAAGGTGGCTGAACCTTCCTTTTTCAAAGTGTCCCAGCTGTTGAATAAACTACAAGATATGAGTTTCATGAAATGAACTTTCGGTATCGGTTCTTCAAAATAGATAGTCTCTCCGTTCTCTTGCGTGACAATAGTGAGAACAACCATTTTATATTTAGCAAACAAAATTGTGTTCAAATACAATGGCGAATTTGTGGAAAGATCCTGAGTTTGTGAAAAAAGCGGATGCCGCGAAGAAAAAGGCGTGGACAAATTTTTTAAACCACTTTCCAAAAGCGGACAAAAGCCGGTTCGTTTCACAAGAAAGCATCGACGAGAAGAATAACGCAACCGCAGCGGTGTTTTTCAAAGAAAGCGAAGGCTCGTTACAAAGCGTCTTCGGTTCAGACAGGCGGTATTGGAGTGCGGAAATGAAACGAGCGCTAGGTTTGGGAGACAGCGGAGGTTTTCCTTATCAATTGTCGCCACTTGGTTCAAAAGTTTCTTTGGCAATCCCTGCGGAACCTTTCGACGGGAAAGCGCCAAGCTTGAAGAAAATATTTAACGCCGAAATCAAAATCTACGTCACCCCTGACCAATATTTCACGACAAAATTCCGAGAAATATTTCAAAAAAACCAAACTCAGGCACACTTCTGGAACCGAATCAAAACACTGGTTAGGAGGGCCTGACATGAAATATTGGCCGCAACAGCTCAACTTCGCGGTTTTCTGCGCGACACAGGGGTGTGGAATTTCACGTGAAATCTTTGACAACGGGATAAATCTCCCCCCGCAGATAGGAGCTTTTTACACCTTCCACGTGTATTTCAACGTCAGGCGCATTTTGTACCAGCTAGGAGGAATTCAGAGCATGAGCGCTTTGCCCGGAGATCCGCCTTTCAGCCAATTCAACAATCATTATGACGTTGCTTCGTACAAAAGGCTATGCAGCGAGTTCGGCATAGACCCCTCGAGCGATTTTCGCTTCACGCACGGGGAAAACCACGGTCTGGGAAGCGTTTACGTGTACGCGTCAGGCCCGACTAAAACTGACTATAAATACCCGGGATGGAACAAATTCAGCGATGAAGGCGGTAAAGCTATAAAAGGGAACTTGATTTATTTCATCGGGCCGGGGGCTTATGGCGATACTCAAGCGGACTGGTTCGCGCCAAACGCAGCATCTGGTTTGAAGCAGGCAGGGTTGGCGAGAATCAACCAGTCAATCGAGGCTTTCATTTACTGCATCCTGGGCGCGCAGGTGAACGTGCGCAGCAGCATTCTCGGTTCGGGTGGCCGGGTGAAAGAAGCCCAGAGCGAGTTTCTTGTTCTGGTTGAAGACGCGATCAGACAGCCCGACCTGGCCGAGAGCGTGCAAAGGTACCAGCCCGCGGTGGATCAAGCGAAGGTTAGGCTCAATCTTGCTGTAGCCCCCATGGCCTGACTTATGCCCGCGCAAATGACAATCAACACCGAAAGCACGGTCGGTTACAACAACAAGCTGAAACAGGCGGGATCTCTGGGATGAAACTTGGGGTAAACAACGAGCTAAACCCGGAGACAAAAAAAGCTGCGCTCAAACTCATGGAAGGCGGCCCGTCAAAAATTAACCCGCCCAAAAGCCATCCTTCCAACCCGATACACAAAGCCGCAACAGCCGAGTCAAAAAAAGCCTCTTTGCCTGAAACTCAGCAAGCACAACCAACGGCGCAAAAAATAGAGCCCAAGGCTCCAGATAAAACACCGCAACATGAAATAAACAAAAAAGCGGTAATTGTCGGTGTATTAGGATTATCGGCGTTGCTGTTCATGGCTTGGCGGTAAGCTACCGCTGCTTCTTAAGATATTTTTCGAACAAAAAGGCCACCACAGCAAGAATCAGCAGCCAGGTGTGCTCGGCCAGAAAACCGATGGCTTGGCCCGCAGCTTTGAATAGAAAGCTCACGATTGCCCCAAGGAGTCCAGGAAGCAGGGAAGCGGTTTTTTGCCGAACTCTTTCAGCTTATTTCCCAACTCATTTCCAACTTTTTTTAAAGCGTTCATGATGGTTCCAATAACAGCTCCTATTGTGGTGCCGGCCGCGAGAATGATTGCCGTTACTGTTACCCCATATTTTTGGAAAATGTCTTTCACCCTTTCCAAAAGAGGCTTCTCTCCACCCACTTCTTTAAGCCGAGCCGTTATAAATCTAATCTCTTCATTACGTGTCGCTATTCTCCTCTGCGCGGCCTCTGTTTCTTCAGGTGTGGCATTTTCATCTTTTAAAATCTGCGTATCTTCTTTATTATCTTTTTCCAGCTCTTCTCTGTCCATTTGTAGATTTTTTATTTCTTTTCCCAAGGCAGCACTTTTCACGCCAAGTTTTGTTTGGAAAACTTTTTCTTCTTCGGTTATTTTTGCATAACTTTCTTGAAGCTCCGCAAGTTTGTTTTTTGCCCCTTCTATTCGTTCAGGCGGCGCATCAGGGTCTAAAGTCTTGTTTCTTTCAAGCCTGATTCGCCAGTCCAGCGCCTTTTTTCGTTTTCTTATTGCTTTGAGAGCTTCACTCGCATTTTCTTCTTCTTCTTTTTCAAAATCTGCAGCTTCTGTATCTTCGATCAACTGAATATCTCTCTCCGCCTGTTGTTCTGCGAACCTTTGAATATATTTTTCACTAGCCTTTTGATGTTCTGTTTCAAGACTTCTCAATTCTCTTTTCAGTTTGTCAATTTCCTCTTGCGATTCCTCTGCATTTTCAAGATCTTCTATCTGTCTTTGTTTCTTCTTTATATCTTCTCTTATTTCATCCATTTATTTTTTATTTTTTTTCTCTTCCTTCGTATTGCTTCTCTTTGATCTCTTTCCGTTTTTCGTATGTCGTTTGTTGAACCTTCTAGTATTTGGAAGCCACCAGAGCAGTTTTTATTTCTTTCGAAAGGCTTGGATTAATCTGATCTCTTCCCGTTCTCATGTTTTTGGTAAACACGTTATAGGTTTTTTTGCCAGCTCCAAACATTTTGACTTGGAGCTTCCCCTTTGAGCTGTATGAAAACTCAAGCTCGCTTGAGCTCATGTCCAGGAAGAGATCATTTGCAGCAACCCACGCTTGTGCACTCAGGGCCTGAGCTCCGGTGAAAGGGGTTTCCGCATAAGACGTTTTAGGCATCCCGCTTTTTTCATTCTGCATTGTCTGCATTGGAATTTCTTCTTTACCATTTGGCGTTGATGCATTGTATGGGATGAAAGGATTCGTTTCGTTGGCATCTTCATTTTCATAATAATTCCAATCGTCTCGGTCAAAAGCAGGGTTTTCAAAGCTAGTTCCCTCACCTTTCTCCATAGCAATATATTTCAATCCTGTTATTTTTTAAATTAGAAAAATAATCGCAGGCGTATTATACAATGTCAGTGCCAGAGAACCTTCGCCCAACGTACAACGAAAAGACATTTGGCGCCATGAAGGCCAAACGCACGGTCAATCGAATCACCTTTGGACGCACTGAAGCCAACCCCGGCGATACGCTGTATGTTTCAGTGCCCAAGCTGAATGAGGACGAGGTTCTGGTGCCGGGCTCGCTGGCGCTTGTCTTCGACATCGACCTTTCTGGTGGGCACGCCAACAATTTCCTTGTCCAGAACGTCACGTGGCCGCTCGTCGACCATCTGGTCGTGAATTTTGGAGGCACCATCCTTCAAGACACTCTTGGGCACGACATCTACAACATCTTTGAAGACCTTTTTCTTTCGCAGGAAGAGCGTGACCTCATGGCTCTCGAAGGGATTCAGAGCGAGGATCTTTGCAAGATTGCAAGATTGCAAGATCCGCTCAGGCACGGGAGACAAGAAAACCTCGGGCGTCGACGCTGAAAACAAGCTGAACGAGGTATACGGAAGCAATTACCGGATCAGGCTGGACCATCAGATCGTGACTGACAACGGCGTTTTCTACCCCAAGGCCCTTTACAACGACCTCGAGTTCGAAATAACCCTTGCGCCAGCTTCACAGGTGGTCAGAGGCTCCGATCCAACCAAGCTCAAATACAGGCTGACCAACATCCAGCTCGAGTACAGAATTATCCGCAGCAAGTCTCTGGCAGACGAGGCGCTCAGCGTTTACACCAGCGGCAAAGAGTTCGCTTACGACCACGTGATGCGTTCCAAAGTGGTTTTTTTGCGACACGAGGCTCAACATCAAAGTCGACGCCCAAAGAAGATCGCTCAAAGCCATTCTCCTCCTTTTTGTAGAACCGTATGCTGCGGGCGCCAGAGATTCGGAAAAATACATCTTCCCGGATCTGACGAAAGTCAGCGTCACGGTCAACGGCTCGCCCAACATGCTTTTCAACGACGGCATCAAATCCAAAGACCCGTTGGAAGAGGCCCGCGGCTTCTTTTCGAAAAAGATGAACAAAACCGAGCACATGGATATGACCAAGTTTTACGCCGGTGATAGGTTCGGGCTTGTTATTGATATGCGCTTCATTGCGGATCCGTTGATGCACGCGAGCGGCACGCGGCTTGTGAACAGCACAGACGGCGTCCAGCTGGAAATTGAGCGGAAAGCCAAAGGCACTGGCGACGTGAACTGCCATATATTCGTGATCTCCGACTCCCAGTTCAACATTATGGACAGACAGCTGGAATCTTTGCGGTGTTGAATATGAACATGGACCCCAGCAAGATTCCCTTCAACGCTCTCATTGTGGGGCCGACGAATTCAGGCAAATCGAGGTTCGTGGTGGACCAGATCTACGGCCCTTTCCGCTTCAAGTTCGACTACATCGTGCTCATCTGCCCGACGTTTGCGCACAACAAGACCTACTAACAAATTGGTGAAAATGATCCAAGAATGAATGTGATAGTATGCGAGCAGCACGATGTGGAAAAGTGGTTGAAGCTAGTGAGATGGCTTTTCGAGGGCACCAACGCGCTCATAATACTCGATGACTGCGCAGCCTCCAAAGATGTGAAAGGGCGTACAGGCGAGCTGGTGAATCTCGCCTTCCCTGCTCGACATATGGGCATCAGCGTTTGGATGCTGACCCAGAAGATGACCGGCATAACAGCTTCCTTCCGGGAGAACGTGGCGGCGATCGTTCTCTTTTACACCCCCTCGGCCAAGACTACGAAAGCCATCTTCGATGATTACGCCGGCGAACTCTCTCAGGATGAGTACAAAGGTCTGGTTTCAAAGCTGAAAGAGCGAAAGTTCTCTTATCTTGTGTTCTCGCTTCGCCACCCCTACGGGGTAAAGGCCTTTTGAATAAAAAAATGAAAGCTGTATATAGCCTTGCACAATGGCTGAAGAAGAGGCCGCGTTAGCAGAAGTTATGAACCTTCTTCAAACCGAGCTCGAGCCGCCGAGTGGTCCAGTAGGTGGCATAGTTCCAACCGCCCCCGGACCTGACATTCCTGCTCTTCGTGAGCAGCTGGCCGTGCTAGTATCTACAGGCAAAGCCAAAGAGGCCATCGGAGTGTAGGTAACACATGAGCAGGTAAGGCGCCTGAGTGACAAAGATGTCGAGAAATACACCAAAAGGTACGAGACATACGTGGGCTCAAAGACAACAGAACGTTTGATCGACAGCTTCATTTTTCTTTTAACCAAAGCGGTCGGAATGGCCGTTGACATCAAAGACATCGACGCTTATCAAAAAGAACTCAGAAACGACTACATCTTAAACAAAGAGCTCTCCAATCTGGCCGGCAACCTTGCTTTGAAGTGCGGCCGGTTTCTTGCTGCTGCCAACGCGGTGTTTATCACCACAAAACGTATTGATTATAACTCCCATTTGGACAGAAATGCCGAACAGAAATTGGAAGAAATTCCTCAACAGCAATCCTCAACGCCGCTGAGTGATTGCAGAACGACCGCAGAGTAACGCTCAGCATTATTACATTTGCACAGCATACAGACTTGTTCCAGAATGTCTACCGAACAATCCGAGAGCGCACCTGCCGTTACGGCACATTCTCAGGGCGAGACCCATACAGCACCTGCTGTCGATGCCACACAGCAAGCGACAACTCCGACTGCAACAACGACAACGCAGCGCGTAAAAAATCCCAGGCGTTTGGCCGCCGGAAGAATGGTTGCTGAAAGAACGCGGCTGGCCCGGGAACAACAGAAGAAAGCAGCAGAGGCTTATCTCGCGGAAAAAAGGCGAAAGCCGCCACAGCTGCTCCTGAGCCAGCCCCGACTACAGAAGGCGAAAGCCCAAAGTGCGGCGGAGAAAAAAAAATAGCAGCCTCAGCACCACCCAATGGCTTGCTGTTGGCAGCATACTCGTTTCACTGGTCGGGATTTATTACAAACGGGAAGAGCTCAAGGCCGCATTCGACAAAAAAACACCTGAGCCCCTGCGTGTTGAGCCAGAACCCGCTCACGCGACACAGCCAAAAGCTTTAAGAAAAATGATTTAAACTTTCACCTGTAGTAGATAAACATGAAGAAAGTTGTTGACGTTCCCCAAATTCTTATCTCTTCAGCAGCAATTTTTGGTATCGGGCTGTTATGGTACGACTTCAACTTAAAGATTTTTCATACAGTCCGCGATCTTTTGCGTGCAACATTGTTTGAAAAAGATGAAGAAGGAAATAAAATCCGCGATATTTTGGCCGCCGCATACTTGTATGGCGAGGATGGCGAGGATGACGAGGATGAAGAAGAAAAGACAGATTAAATTTTGTTTTAAACTTTTGTTATTTCCTTATTATGAGCACTATGGCCAACAACGGAGGTCTCGTTAATACATTAATGGATGCTTTAATATCTCTTGCAAAATGTTACGATGGGGATCCAGAAAATGCAGAAAAAATTTGTCAAATTTTTCTTGATGACCCAGAAAACGTAAAAACCGCAAAAATTGTAGGAGAACTTTTTTTTTGGTATTATTTCTCGAGAATTAGATGCCAACAACGACTCAGAAGACCAAGAAGATGAGTAAAATTAATTTAGTTTTAAACTTTTGTTATTTTCCTTATATCAAAAGCTACCATGTCCGACGACAAGCTTGTTAAGACCATCATGGAGGCCGCTACTATCACTGGCTTAGCCGCTGGCATCGGCTGGGCCGCAAAAAAGGTTCTAAAAGAGAGTTTTACTTCTGATCCCAGCAGCAGTGCGATGAATTACGTGAAGTTCACCGCCGTCATGGCGGGCAGCATTGCGCTCAAACAGTGCCTCGGGGACCAAAATGTATGTATGTATGCATTTATGCATGTATGCATGTATGCATGTATGCATGTATGCATGTATGTATGTATGTATGTATGTATGTATGTATGTATGTATGTATGTATGTATGTATGTGGGTGCCGGGGCGCTAGCTCTTGGCTACGCAGCCTTCCGGTTCCTTTAAACTTTTTTGCGCCTTACTTATAGTAGCGCTATGGACGCCAAACTCGCAAAGATATACTACGGCCCGGGGGGGCTACTAGAAAGGTATCGCCGCGATCAAAAAATTAGCCGAGGCTGCCAAGGTACCTGAAGAAACCGCAAAAAAGTGGCTGATCAAGCAAGCGCTCTGGCAGATATTCCTCCCAGCGCCAAGGCGAATTCCTCGGCCGAAATTCGACGTTCCAACACCCAATGAGGTCCACCAGGCGGACCTTCTTTTTCTACCGCACGATAAACTGCCCCGTGGGCGCAAAGTTTTCAAATATGCGCTGACCGTTGTCGACGTGGCCAGCCGCTACAAAGAGGCCGAACCCCTGACTTCGAAAAATTCCGATGAGGTCGCCAAGGCCTTGCAGAAGATTTACAAGCACGCGCCTCTCAAATGGCCTCAAATGCTGCAGGTTGACCCAGGGCGCTAATTCATGGGCGCTGTCACAAAAGAGATGGAAAAGCACAAAACATATATCCGGCGCGGGCGGGTTGACATTCACCGCGACCAGGCCATTGTTGAACGTTTCAACCTACACTGGCTGAGCGCTTGTTCGGGCACCAGTACGCCGTGGAAATGCGACTCCCTGAGGGCCAGCGGTCCACTGCTTGGGTGAAAAGACTTCCAGAAGTTGTTTTGGCTTTGAACAACGAGGTTACAAGCCTTATCGGCAAGAAACCCGCCGTTGCCATCAAAGAAAAATCTGTTTATGCAAGGCCATCGACCCCTTATTCAAGGCCTGTTGGAAAAAACGAAAAAATACTCCCCGCCCTTGTCCACGTTCTTTATCTCTACCAGCCCGGAGAGCTTGAAGGCGGTGTAAAAAGAGCCACAGACCCAATCTGGTCTTTGAAAGTTTACAGCATTGAAAGATCTTTTACCAAACCGGATCAACCCGTTCTCTACTATTTGCACGACGGTCCCAAGCGCGGCTTCGTGCGTGAAGAACTGCTGGTTAACCCTCCAAACACACAATTACCCCCAGAGCAAGTGACTCTAACTCTCTAAGTTCATCATCCGTTAATGTAGGCAATATATCAAAGCTGGTGTACCCGTAAGTTTTTGTATGGATACCATCGTCACCTATCCATCGTTTTGAATCAAACGGTGAAAGCGAAATTTTTTTAGATGCATGCCGTAGATCTCGTGTCCCTCGCTTCGAAGAATGTTCATTCCATGCCATTGCTGCTCCGCACCAAAAAGCGTTTCCTTGTACTTTTCATGCGTTATTTGTTTCTTGACAACGCTCTTTTTTACGCCCTTTGCTTTTTTGATATTTTTTTCGTCCGCCTTCAGGATGGAGTACATTTTCGGTCTCAGACACACACTCTCTGCTATGGGGGTTCCGGCACATTCGTCTTTCATTTTGCCCAAGACCTTTTTGTTGGTGTTTGAGTGGAGTGGATGCTCCTTCGGGTAGTCGCTCGTATCATACAGATTTTTGTTCGTTTCGATGTCTTTGTAGACGTCATCCGTTTCGATCTCAAGCAGAAGGCTGTCGGTGTCTGTGTACAAAAGCTCGCACCTTGAGCAGTATTGTTTTTTTAAGCTCGTTGTAAAAGAAGTCGTACATCAGGATCTTGCTGTTGTCAAGAATCGTCATCCCCGTGTAGACCGGCGTGTTGACAAGCAGCTTGCTTTTTCGCATGTCGATTCCGACCAGGTCGTTTGAAAAGAAAACGTGCCTTGAGAACAGAGGGCTGGCAACCAGTTTCCTTATTTTTTTCGTCTCATTTGTGCGCACTATTTTTATGTCAACGCGGTTACGTAGGTTTTCCATGGTTTTGCCGAAAACCGAGTTATTCATGAGCTTGTAAAAGTTCTTTTCAAAGTCGCTCTTTGCGTTTTTCCTGAATTCTGTATTCATCCTGATGTACGGCTCCATCCAGCATTCTTGTTCGAACTCCAACACCCTGTGCACGCGCTTCAGTTTCATGCCCTGCTTCAGATAAAACTGCAAGTTTCTGTAATGCACGACATAGTTGCTTTTGTCCTCAAGTGTCAGCAGCAGCTTCTTGCTGTCCGGGGGTTTCAGCTCCAGGTCTTTCATCAGCCTCTTTTGGTAGGCCGACATCCATTCTTTTTTCACGACCTTTTTCTCCGGCGCCAGGGGATAGCTGTTGTGCTCCTCATGCAGTTCTGCAGGATATTCAAGATCAACCTCAAGAATCCAACCATTCTTTGCGTTTTCTTTTTTCTTCAGGATCTCCTCCTCTGTGGGCATGACGCGTTTCCATTTGAAATCTCTTTTCGGGAGGGGCTTGCTCATTGCCCATCCGTAAAGGTTGTTTGCGTCGACATACATGATGTATTTTTTTGGCTTGCTTGGGTCATAGTCCGGTACTTGCGGGTTGTTTGCTTTGGCGTACCTCTTGCTCACGATGGAGATTCCGCCCCGCATTCCCCTTTCCACGAAGAGATGCATTTCAAGGTCTGTGAATAGCTCAAGCTCGACCCCCGTCTTTTCAAGAGCGCGTCCCAGCTCAGGCCTGGCGACGTGAAATAATGCGCCGGATCTAACCCGTACTGCTCTTGGCACAGGTTTCGGAAGTTCTCAAAAACATCCGCCAAAAGGGCGACATCAGTTTTCACGTAAAGATCGTGATAATCGCCCAGCGTTTTGCATTCGAAAGCCTCCCCGACAGTCTGCGCGTGCGCGTACTCTTCGTCTGTTATGTGCTCGTCGTTCAGCTTGCTGTAAAACTTCTCTTTGTCCGGAAGCCTTGTCTCGCCGAATCTCCCCCATGAGTCCATGTACTCGTAAGGGTAGATCCCTTTTTTGTAAAGCAGGTCGCTGCCTTTTGAAATGGTTGATGTTATTTTCAATGACTCCTTTGGTGTTGCGCTTACAAGTGAATCAAGGCTTCCTTGCAAAAAGTTCAAGCTGTCGATGAAACGCAGACCTCCGACTGAAAATGTGATATATTTCTCCATGTTGTTGGCGACGCATTTCACCTCTTTCTGCAGCTGTGACAACGCTTGCATTACATGGTGCGCGTCGTAGCCCCTCAGGTTGTGGAATACAACTGGTATTTGGTCAGTCTTGGGATTTATTCGCAATTTCTTATTGCATTCGCTGTGCGCGGCTCCGCGGTACCTGCCCGTTATTTGGCAATGGTCTTTTACTGCGTCTCTGTAGTTTTTCTGAAGTAAAGGGTTTCCACAGTACTTACAATTTTCCTGTGCTTTTGCCTCCAACTGGTGTTTTTTGTCTGCCAGTCTTTTTAGCCTTTGAACACCCCATTTCTGCTCTTTCTGTGCCATGTAAAAACATTTTTTGTGGCCTTGGCCCCAATAACTGCATTTTTCACTGCCTTCTTCGCCGGATTCTTCGATGTTCCAAACAGGTAAAGAATCTAAGAATTCGTCTTTTATCAAACTTTTGTTACAAATAAGGCAATCAGTTGCTTTTCTGAATTTTTCCCAGTCTTCGGCCGCCATCACGATCGGCTTTGGTGCGGCCAAACTCTCTCTTATTTTCTCTTCTTCCTGCAGAATGTCGCTTAAAAACGTTCCCACCGCGTTTTCGCCCTTGTAAACCTTTGACCCTGAAACCTCTCCGTCGCTTCTCACAACCATGTAAGAATACCCGCATGCCTCATGCCTTTCGGTCTTCTCTGTATAGCTTGTTTGATCTCTCTCTGGCCCACGCTCACAGCCCGAAATCTTTCTTACTAAAGCCTCGAAGTCCGCATAAATCACGTAGGGCATCTTCATCTGTTTGCTATGGTTTTGGAAGGAAAGGGTGTTTTTCCCCTCCTCTGGCATCTCGATCCTTGTCGGCCTGCCGTTCACACCGTTGCAATATTTTTTGTGGTCCTCGAGCAAGTTAGCTTTTGTGAAACGCGACAAGCACATCAAGCAATATTGGGTTTTGTTCTTCAGTGACTTATCAAACAACAGAGCGCTCACCCGTTTTACACAACAATAGTGTTGTACTTCCCCTGACTCAATTAGTATCAGGTTTACCTGCTTCATATTCTTTTCTTCTCTTCTGCCGCTTAGCCTGAGCGGGAACACGTTTTTGTTTTCACAGCCAAATAATGTTATTGCGAGGCTTTTGTTTTGAGCCTCAAGCTTTACCGGCGTTGGGAAATCGATTCCTTCGTAGTTTATGCCGTCGTTAACCGGATATTTGCTTGGTCTTTGCGGGTCATTCCCATCTTTTGGGGGGAATAAAGCAGCTCTGAGAGCCCACTTCAGGCATTCGTTGTCTCTGTTTTTCACGTTGATTATTGCCTTCTTGTTTGCCAGCCAAGCTGGAAGAGGCAAATAGGTTCCTCCAAGAATTAGATGATAGATTTCGACATCTACGTATGCAATCGTTATTCTTTCAACTTCCCATCCTGATCCCCTCTCTGACCAGTGCTCTATTTCTCCTTTTGTGTTTTCAATAAATTCGTCAAATTTTTGCTCTATCTGGGCCTTATCTGGCGTCATGAAAAGGAACGGCTGGTTGTTTTTGTCACGGAAAAAGTGCTTCATATCTTGCGTTTTTCCGTCTCTTTCTCTTGAAAACTTTACTTCTAACGCAACACTTACTTTTCCGCTTTTTAACCTTTGGACTTCTTGTTCAGCCAAATCGGTGAACTTTTCTTTATTTTCTCTCGCAGACATCAACAGATCCTTTTTGTACTGATTTCTTTCGGATAAATCCATTCCCCATGTACGGAGATCAGGGTTATTATATTGATATGTTTGGAACCGGCCGAATACTGCTACTTTTTGTGGTTCTAATGGTTTACGTTGGTTTCTGTTTACCCCTGTTGGTATTCGGCCGCAAAACATTTGCAGAACATCGGACGAAAATCTTGCCGCAGCCATCTCGGCGTATATACTTTGCAGATACTTGTTCAATAGGAAATATTTCTGGCGCACTTTTGTATATAATCAGTGCAGGCATTTTCGGTGTAACATCCGCGCTTTGTTTTCTTTTATGTTGTGTAACACGCAACATCTCACACACACATAGAGACTACTGGTTATGGACGCAGCAATGATAACTGGGAAGAGAACGGACAAAAAATAAACCTGCTACGTTCAACTTCGTGCGTGGGTGGGTGGAAGTTGAACGTGGGAGGTTTATTTTTGTTCGTTCTCTTCCCAGTTATCACTGCTGCGCCAGAACCAGTAGTCTCTATGTGTGTAGCTTACACAATGCAAAGAGACATCATCATAGACTTACAACTTTAGAGGTTTCTAAACTGTATCTTGATTGTGCCACCAGCTATCCGCTCACCTGTGATGTAGTAAACTTGATTGGCCCATGGTCCACCTTTACCATCTGACTTGCAGGCCGACGATTTGCCATATTTGTTGAAGTTCTTGCCAGCCGTAGCACTGGATGCACACCATCCACCATTTTGAACTGCAAAAATGTGGAATCCTCGTTTCTTAGCTGCTTTATAGCACTTTTCGATGGAGTCTCGTCTCTTCTGGTAGCTGCCATCCAAGATGGAATCCTGTCCTTCTATTGATGGTATGGCGCGGCTTCCCCGATCTTGAAAACATCCAATGGTCGCGTATCGAGGACGATAATCTGTTAAGATACGTTAAGCAACGCTAACTCAGTAACACATTGACTGTTGTTTCGTCTGGATTACTTTTATCTAGTCTGAGGTCTAGATCATGATTTGCAGAGCTTAGGTAAGTAGTGGGCAAAGGATGTAACCCGGTAGCTTTCCTTTTCAGTACCGTGAACTCCTCCAGTACACACCTATTTTAAACTTTCCACGAAAAAGACAACTCAATTGAGAGGCCAAGACCGACTTTATTTCAAACTATTGCAGCCGCGTCGATACAAATAGATCATAATTTGGTGGCAAAAGTTCTCAGAGAAAACCAGGAGGTAAACTACGTTCAACACCATGAAGTGATTGTTAGTGGATAATGCGCGCTTTCGTCAGTCCAAACTGCGCAATTTGAAAAACGGTTCAGTTGAGAGTAAGGAAGAGATGTTTTTGATTTACCTTTAAGTTTATACACCTGATTGGCCCAAGGTCCACCTTCACCATCGTCTTTGCAGGCCGTAGATTTACCATACCTGTCGTACGTCTGGGAAGCAGTAGCACTAGCGGCACACCAGCCACCATTCTGAACTGCAAACATTCCGTAGCCCGCTCTCATTGCAGCCACGGCGCACTTGGCAATGGGGTTCGTACGAGAAGAATAAGATCCATCCAAGATAGAATCCTTTCCTTCCAACGTTGGGATTGCACGACTTCCAGTATCCTTATAGCATCCAACCTCATCATAACCTGCACAACAATGGACAAACAGAAGCAGTATTAAAGAACCATATGCCATGATTTACATTTTTTCTTTTCGTCCTCACAAACGTGTGCCAGGATCACGCACACAGATTCTGGAAATGAAGTCTATCTCCATGCACTCTTTTGCCAAGCTTCTCCATTTCTTCCTACCAGCTTAAACAATGCAAAGAGACATCATCATAGACTTACAACTTTAGAGCTTTCTAAACTGTATCTTGATTGTGTCACCAGCTATCCGCTCACCTGTGATGTAGTAAACTTGATTGGCCCATGGTCCACCTTTACCATCTGACTTGCAGGCCGACGATTTGCCATATTTGTTGAAGGTCTTGCCAGCCGTAGCACTGGATGCACACCATCCACCATTTTGAACTGCAAAAATGTGGAATCCTCGTTTCTTAGCTGCTTTATAGCACTTTTCGATGGAGTCTCGTCTCTTCTGGTAGCTGCCATCCAAGATGGAATCCTGTCCTTCTATTGATGGTATGGCGCGGCTTCCCCGATCTTGAAAACATCCAATGGTCGCGTATCGAGGACGATAATCTGTTAAGATACGTTAAGCAACGCTACCTCAGTAACACATTGACTGTTGTTTCGTCTGGATTACTTTTATCTAGTCTGAGGTCTAGATCATGATTTGCAGAGCTTAGGTAAGTGCTGGGCTAAGGATGTAACCCGGTAGCTTTCCTTTCCAGTGCCGTGAACTCCTCCAGAACACACCTATTTTAAACTTTCCACGAAAAAGACAACTCAATCGAGAGGCCAAGACCGACTTTATTTCAAACTATTGCAGCCGCGTCGATACAAATGGATCATAATTTGGTGGCAAAAGTTCTCAGAGACGACCAGGAGGTAAACTACGTTCAATACCATGAAGTGATTGTTAGTGGATAATGCGGGCTTTCGTCAGTCCAAACTGCGCAATTTAAAAACCGGTTAAGTTGAGAGTAAGGTAGAGATGTTTTTGATTTACCTTTAAGTTTATACACCTGATTGGCCCAAGGTCCACCTTCACCATCGTCTTTGCAGGCCGTAGATTTACCATACCTGTCGTACGTCTGGGGAGCAGTAGCACTAGCGGCACACCAGCCACCATTCTGAACTGCAAACATTCCGTAGCCCGCTCTCATTGCAGCCACGGCGCACTTGGCAATGGGGTTCGTACGAGAAGAATAAGATCCATCCAAGATAGAATCCTTTCCTTCCAACGTTGGGATTGCACGACTTCCAGTATCCTTATAGCATCCAACCTCATCATAACCTGCACAACAATGGACAAACAGAAGCAGTATTAAAGAACCATATGCCATGATTTACATTTTTTCTTTTCGTCCTCACAAACGTGTGCCAGGATCACGCACACAGATTCTGGAAATGAAGTCTATCTCCATGCACTCTTTTGCCAAGCTTCTCCATTTCTTCCTACCAGCTTAAACAATGCAAAGAGACATCATCATAGACTTACAACTTTAGAGGTTTCTAAACTGTAGCTTGATTGTGTCACCAGCTATCCGCCTACCTTTGATGTAGTAAACTTGATTGGCCCATGGTCCACCTTTACCATCTGACTTGCAGGCCGACGATTTGCCATATTTGTTGAAGGTCTTGCCAGCCGTAGCACTGGATGCACACCATCCACCATTTTGAACTGCAAAAATGTGGAATCCTCGTTTCTTAGCTGCTTTATAGCACTTTTCGATGGAGTCTCGTCTCTTCTGGTAGCTGCCATCCAAGATGGAATCCTGTCCTTCTATTGATGGTATGGCGCGGCTTCCCCGATCTTGAAAACATCCAATGGTCGCGTATCGAGGACGATAATCTGTTAAGATACGTTAAGCAATGCTAACTCAGTAACACATTGACTGTTGTTTCGTCTGGGTTACTTTTATCTAGTCGGAGGTCTAGATCATGATTTGCAGAGCTTAGGTAAGTGGTGGGCTAAGGATGTAACCCGGTAGCTTTCCTTTCCAGTACCGCGAACTCCTCCAGTACACACCTATTTTAAACTTTCCACGAAAAAGACAACTCAATCGAGAGGCCAAGACCGACTTTATTTCAAACTATTGCAGCCGCGTCGATACAAATGGATAATAATTTGGTGGCAAAAGTTCTCAGAGAAAACCAGGAGGTAAACTACGTTCAACACCATGAAGTGATTGTTAGTGGATAATGCGCGCTTTCGTCAGTCCAAACTGCGCAATTTGAAAAACGGTTCAGTTGAGAGTAAGGTAGAGATGTTTTTGATTTACCTTTAAGTTTATACACCTGATTGGCCCAAGGTCCACCTTCACCATCGTCTTTGCAGGCCGTAGATTTACCATACCTGTCGTACGTCTGGGAAGCAGTAGCACTAGCGGCACACCAGCCACCATTCTGAACTGCAAACATTCCGTAGCCCGCTCTCGTTGCAGCCACGGCGCACTTGACAATGGGGTTCGTACGAGAAGAATAAGATCCATCCAAGATAGAATCCTTTCCTTCCAACGTTGGGATTGCACGACTTCCAGTATCCTTATAGCATCCAACCTCATCATAACCTGCACAACAATGGACAAACAGAAGCAGTATTAAAGAACCATATGCCATGATTTACATTTTTTTCTTTTCGTCCTCACAAACGTGTGCCAGGATCACGCACACAGATTCTGGAAATGAAGTCTATCTCCATGCACTCTTTTGCCAAGCTTCTCCATTTCTTCCTACCAGCTTAAACAATGCAAAGAGACATCATCATGGACTTACGACTTAAGAGGTTTCTAAACTGTATCTTGATTGTGTCACCAGCTATCCGCTCACCTGTGATGTAGTAAACTTGATTGGCCCATGATCCACCTTTACCATCTGACTTGCAGGCCGACGATTTGCCATATTTGTTGAAGGTCTTGCCAGCCGTAGCACTGGATGCACACCATCCACCATTTTGAACTGCAAAAATGTGGAATCCTCGTTTCTTAGCTGCTTTATAGCACTTTTCGATGGAGTCTCGTCTCTTCTGGTAGCTGCCATCCAAGATGGAATCCTGGCCTTCTATTGATGGTATGGCGCGGCTTCCCCGATCTTGAAAACATCCAATGGTCGCGTATCGAGGACGATAATCTGTTAAGATACGTTAAGCAATGCTAACTCAGTAACACATTGACTGTTGTTTCGTCTGGATTACTTTTATCTAGTCTGAGGTCTAGATCATGATTTGCAGAGCTTAGGTAAGTGCTGGGCTAAGGATGTAACCCGGTAGCTTTCCTTTTCAGTACCCTGAATTCCTCCAGAACACACCTATTTTAAACTTTCCACGAAAAAGACAACTCAATTGAGAGGCCAAGACCGACTTTATTTCAAACTATTGCAGCCGCGTCGATACAAATGGATAATAATTTGGTGGCAAAAGTTCTCAGAGAAAACCAGGAGGTAAACTACGTTCAATACCATGAAGTGATTGTTAGTGGATAATGCGCACTTTCGTCAGTCCAAACTGCGCAATTTGAAAAACGGTTCAGTTGAGAGTAAGGTAGAGATGTTTTTGATTTACCTTTAAGTTTATACACCTGATTGGCCCAAGGTCCACCTTCACCATCGTCTTTGCAGGCCGTAGATTTACCATACCTGTCGTACGTCTGGGAAGCAGTAGCACTAGCGGCACACCAGCCACCATTCTGAACTGCAAACATTCCGTAGCCCGCTCTCGTTGCAGCCACGGCGCACTTGGCAATGGGGTTCCTACGAGAAGAATAAGATCCATCCAAGATAGAATCCTTTCCTTCCAACGTTGGGATTGCACGACTTCCAGTATCCTTATAGCATCCAACCTCATCATAACCTGCACAACAATGGACAAACAGAAGCAGTATTAAAGAACCATATGCCATGATTTACATTTTTTCTTTTCGTCCTCACAAACGTGTGCCAGGATCACGCACACAGATTCTGGAAATGAAGTCTATCTCCATGCACTCTTTTGCCAAGCTTCTCCATTTCTTCCTACCAGCTTAAACAATGCAAAGAGACATCATCATGGACTTACGACTTAAGAGGTTTCTAAACTGTATCTTGATTGTGTCACCAGCTATCCGCTCACCTGTGATGTAGTAAACTTGATTGGCCCATGGTCCACCTTTACCATCTGACTTGCAGGCCGACGATTTGCCATATTTGTTGAAGGTCTTGCCAGCCGTAGCACTGGATGCACACCATCCACCATTTTGAACTGCAAAAATGTGGAATCCTCGTTTCTTAGCTGCTTTATAGCACTTTTCGATGGAGTCTCGTCTCTTCTGGTAGCTGCCATCCAAGATGGAATCCTGTCCTTCTATTGATGGTATGGCGCGGCTTCCCCGATCTTGAAAACATCCAATGGTCGCGTATCGAGGACGATAATCTGTTAAGATACGTTAAGCAACGCTAACTCAGTAACACATTGACTGTTGTTTCGTCTGGATTACTTTTTTCTAGTCTGAGGTCTAGATCATGATTTGCAGAGCTTAGGTAAGTAGTGGGCAAAGGATGTAACCCGGTAGCTCTCCTTTTCAGTACCGTGAACTCCTCCAGTACACACCTATTTTAAACTTTCCACGAAAAAGACAACTCAATTGAGAGGCCAAGACCGACTTTATTTCAAACTATTGCAGCCGCGTCGATACAAATGGATCATAATTTGGTGGCAAAAGTTCTCAGAGAAAACCAGGAGGTAAACTACGTTCAACACAATGAAGTGATTGTTAGTGGATAATGCGCGCTTTCGTCAGTCCAAACTGCGCAATTTGAAAAACGGTTAAGTTGAGAGTAAGGTAGATATGTTTTTAATTTACCTTTAAGTTTATACACCTGATTGGCCCAAGGTCCACCTTCACCATCGTCTTTGCAGGCCGTAGATTTACCATACCTGTCGTACGTCTGGGAAGCAGTAGCACTAGCGGCACACCAGCCACCATTCTGAACTGCAAACATTCCGTAGCCCACTCTCATTGCAGCCACGGCGCACTTGGCAATGGGGTTCGTACGAGAAGAATAAGATCCATCCAAGATAGAATCCTTTCCTTCCAACGTTGGGATTGCACGACTTCCAGTATCCTTATAGCATCCAACCTCATCATAACCTGCACAACAATGGACAAACAGAAGCAGTATTAAAGAACCATATGCCATGATTTACATTTTTTCTTTTCGTCCTCACAAACGTGTGCCAGGATCACGCACACAGATTCTGGAAATGAAGTCTATCTCCATGCACTCTTTTTCCAAGCTTCTCTATTTCTTCCTACCAGCTTAAACAATGCAAAGAGACATCATCATAGACTTACAACTTTAGAGCTTTCTAAACTGTATCTTGATTGTGTCACCAGCTATCCGCTCACCTGTGATGTAGTAAACTTGATTGGCCCATGGTCCACCTTTACCATCTGACTTGCAGGCCGACGATTTGCCATATTTGTTGAAGGTCTTGCCAGCCGTAGCACTGGATGCACACCATCCACCATTTTGAACTGCAAAAATGTGGAATCCTCGTTTCTTAGCTGCTTTATAGCACTTTTCGATGGAGTCTCGTCTCTTCTGGTAGCTGCCATCCAAGATGGAATCCTGTCCTTCTATTGATGGTATGGCGCGGCTTCCCCGATCTTGAAAACATCCAATGGTCGCGTATCGAGGACGATAATCTGTTAAGATACGTTAAGCAATGCTAACTCAGTAACACATTGACTGTTGTTTCGTCTGGATTACTTTTTTCTAGTCTGAGGTCTAGATCATGATTTGCAGAGCTTAGGTAAGTGGTGGGCAAAGGATGTAACCCGGTAGCTTTCCTTTTCAGTACCGTGAACTCCTCCAGAACACACCTATTTTAAACTTTCCACGAAAAAGACAACTCAATTGAGAGGCCAAGACCGACTTTATTTCAAACTATTGCAGCCGCGTCGATACAAATGGATAATAATTTGGTGGCAAAAGTTCTCAGAGAAAACCAGGAGGTAAACTACGTTCAATACCATGAAGTGATTGTTAGTGGATAATGCGGGCTTTCGTCAGTCCAAACTGCGCAATTTGAAAAACGGTTCAGTTGAGAGTAAGGTAGATATGTTTTTAATTTACCTTTAAGTTTATACACCTGATTGGCCCAAGGTCCACCTTCACCATCGTCTTTGCAGGCCGTAGATTTACCATACCTGTCGTACGTCTGGGAAGCAGTAGCACTAGCGGCACACCAGCCACCATTCTGAACTGCAAACATTCCGTAGCCCGCTCTCGTTGCAGCCACGGCGCACTTGGCAATGGGGTTCGTACGAGAAGAATAAGATCCATCCAAGATAGAATCCTTTCCTTCCAACGTTGGGATTGCACGACTTCCAGTATCCTTATAGCATCCAACCTCATCATAACCTGCACAACAATGGACAAACAGAAGCAGTATTAAAGAACCATATGCCATGATTTACATTTTTTCTTTTCGTCCTCACAAACGTGTGCCAGGATCACGCACACAGATTCTGGAAATGAAGTCTATCTCCATGCACTCTTTTTCCAAGCTTCTCTATTTCTTCCTACCAGCTTAAACAATGCAAAGAGACATCATCATAGACTTACAACTTTAGAGCTTTCTAAACTGTATCTTGATTGTGTCACCAGCTATCCGCTCACCTGTGATGTAGTAAACTTGATTGGCCCATGGTCCACCTTTACCATCTGACTTGCAGGCCGACGATTTGCCATATTTGTTGAAGGTCTTGCCAGCCGTAGCACTGGATGCACACCATCCACCATTTTGAACTGCAAAAATGTGGAATCCTCGTTTCTTAGCTGCTTTATAGCACTTTTCGATGGAGTCTCGTCTCTTCTGGTAGCTGCCATCCAAGATGGAATCCTGTCCTTCTATTGATGGTATGGCGCGGCTTCCCCGATCTTGAAAACATCCAATGGTCGCGTATCGAGGACGATAATCTGTTAAGATACGTTAAGCAATGCTAACTCAGTAACACATTGACTGTTGTTTCGTCTGGATTACTTTTATCTAGTCTGAGGTCTAGATCATGATTTGCAGAGCTTAGGTAAGTGGTGGGCTAAGGATGTAACCCGGTAGCTTTCCTTTTCAGTACCGTGAACTCCTCCAGAACACACCTATTTTAAACTTTCCACGAAAAAGACAACTCAATTGAGAGGCCAAGACCGACTTTATTTCAAACTATTGCAGCCGCGTCGATACAAATGGATCATAATTTGGTGGCAAAAGTTCTCAGAGAAAACCAGGAGGTAAACTACGTTCAACACCATGAAGTGATTGTTAGTGGATAATGCGCGCTTTCGTCAGTCCAAACTGCGCAATTTGAAAAACGGTTCAGTTGAGAGTAAGGTAGAGATGTTTTTGATTTACCTTTAAGTTTATACACCTGATTGGCCCAAGGTCCACCTTCACCATCGTCTTTGCAGGCCGTAGATTTACCATACCTGTCGTACGTCTGGGAAGCAGTAGCACTAGCGGCACACCAGCCACCATTCTGAACTGCAAACATTCCGTAGCCCGCTCTCATTGCAGCCACGGCGCACTTGGCAATGGGGTTCGTACGAGAAGAATAAGATCCATCCAAGATAGAATCCTTTCCTTCCAACGTTGGGATTGCACGACTTCCAGTATCCTTATAGCATCCAACCTCATCATAACCTGCACAACAATGGACAAACAGAAGCAGTATTAAAGAACCATATGCCATGATTTACATTTTTTCTTTTCGTCCTCACAAACGTGTGCCAGGATCACGCACACAGATTCTGGAAATGAAGTCTATCTCCATGCACTCTTTTGCCAAGCTTCTCCATTTCTTCCTACCAGCTTAAACAATGCAAAGAGACATCATCATAGACTTACAACTTTAGAGGTTTCTAAACTGTAGCTTGATTGTGTCACCAGCTATCCGCTCACCTGTGATGTAGTAAACTTGATTGGCCCATGGTCCACCTTTACCATCTGACTTGCAGGCCGACGATTTGCCATATTTGTTGAAGGTCTTGCCAGCCGTAGCACTGGATGCACACCATCCACCATTTTGAACTGCAAAAATGTGGAATCCTCGTTTCTTAGCTGCTTTATAGCACTTTTCGATGGAGTCTCGTCTCTTCTGGTAGCTGCCATCCAAGATGGAATCCTGTCCTTCTATTGATGGTATGGCGCGGCTTCCCCGATCTTGAAAACATCCAATGGTCGCGTATCGAGGACGATAATCTGTTAAGATACGTTAAGCAATGCTAACTCAGTAACACATTGACTGTTGTTTCGTCTCGATTAATTTTATCTAGTCGGAGGTCTAGATCATGATTTGCAGAGCTTAGGTAAGTGGTGGGCTAAGGATGTAACCCGGTAGCTTTCCTTTTCAGTACCGTGAACTCCTCCAGTACACACCTATTTTAAACTTTCCACGAAAAAGACAACTCAATTGAGAGGCCAAGACCGACTTTATTTCAAACTATTGCAGCCGCGTCGATACAAATGGATAATAATTTGGTGCCAAAAGATCTCAGAGACGACCAGGAGGTAAACTACGTTCAATACCATGAAGTGATTGTTAGTGGATAATGCGGGCTTTCGTCAGTCCAAACTGTGCAATTTGAAAAACGGTTCAGTTGAGAGTAAGGTAGATATGTTTTTGATTTACCTTTAAGTTTATACACCTGATTGGCCCAAGGTCCACCTTCACCATCGTCTTTGCAGGCCGTAGATTTACCATACCTGTCGTACGTCTGGGAAGCAGTAGCACTAGCGGCACACCAGCCACCATTCTGAACTGCAAACATTCCGTAGCCCGCTCTCGTTGCAGCCACGGCGCACTTGGCAATGGGGTTCGTACGAGAAGAATAAGATCCATCCAAGATAGAATCCTTTCCTTCCAACGTTGGGATTGCACGACTTCCAGTATCCTTATAGCATCCAACCTCATCATAACCTGCACAACAATGGACAAACAGAAGCAGTATTAAAGAACCATATGCCATGATTTACATTTTTTCTTTTCGTCCTCACAAACGTGTGCCAGGATCACGCACACAGATTCTGGAAATGAAGTCTATCTCCATGCACTCTTTTGCCAAGCTTCTCCATTTCTTCCTACCAGCTTAAACAATGCAAAGAGACATCATCATGGACTTACGACTTAAGAGGTTTCTAAACTGTATCTTGATTGTGTCACCAGCTATCCGCTCACCTGTGATGTAGTAAACTTGATTGGCCCATGGTCCACCTTTACCATCTGACTTGCAGGCCGACGATTTGCCATATTTGTTGAAGGTCTTGCCAGCCGTAGCACTGGATGCACACCATCCACCATTTTGAACTGCAAAAATGTGGAATCCTCGTTTCTTAGCTGCTTTATAGCACTTTTCGATGGAGTCTCGTCTCTTCTGGTAGCTGCCATCCAAGATGGAATCCTGGCCTTCTATTGATGGTATGGCGCGGCTTCCCCGATCTTGAAAACATCCAATGGTCGCGTATCGAGGACGATAATCTGTTAAGATACGTTAAACAACGCTAACTCAGTAACACATTGACTGTTGTTTCGTCTGGGTTACTTTTATCTAGTCTGAGGTCTAGATCATGATTTGCAGAGCTTAGGTAAGTAGTGGGCAAAGGATGTAACCCGGTAGCTTTCCTTTTCAGTACCGTGAACTCCTCCAGTACACACCTATTTTAAACTTTCCACGAAAAAGACAACTCAATTGAGAGGCCAAGACCGACTTTATTTCAAACTATTGCAGCCGCGTCGATACAAATGGATCATAATTTGGTGGCAAAAGATCTCAGAGAAAACCAGGAGGTAAACTACGTTCAACACAATGAAGTGATTGTTAGTGGATAATGCGGGCTTTCGTCAGTCCAAACTGCGCAATTTGAAAAACGGTTCAGTTGAGAGTAAGGTAGATATGTTTTTGATTTACCTTTAAGTTTATACACCTGATTGGCCCAAGGTCCACCTTCACCATCGTCTTTGCAGGCCGTAGATTTACCATACCTGTCGTACGTCTGGGAAGCAGTAGCACTAGCGGCACACCAGCCACCATTCTGAACTGCAAACATTCCGTAGCCCGCTCTCGTTGCAGCCACGGCGCACTTGGCAATGGGGTTCGTACGAGAAGAATAAGATCCATCCAAGATAGAATCCTTTCCTTCCAACGTTGGGATTGCACGACTTCCAGTATCCTTATAGCATCCAACCTCATCATAACCTGCACAACAATGGACAAACAGAAGCAGTATTAAAGAACCATATGCCATGATTTACATTTTTTCTTTTCGTCCTCACAAACGTGTGCCAGGATCACGCACACAGATTCTGGAAATGAAGTCTATCTCCATGCACTCTATTGCCAAGCTTCTCTATTTCTTCCTACCAGCTTAAACAATGCAAAGAGACATCATCATAGACTTACAACTTTAGAGTTTTCTAAACTGTAGCTTGATTGTGTCACCAGCTATCCGCTCACCTGTGATGTAGTAAACTTGATTGGCCCATGGTCCACCTTTACCATCTGACTTGCAGGCCGACGATTTGCCATATTTGTTGAAGGTCTTGCCAGCCGTAGCACTGGATGCACACCATCCACCATTTTGAACTGCAAAAATGTGGAATCCTCGTTTCTTAGCGGCTTTATAGCACTTTACGATGGAGTCTCGTCTTGTCTGGTAGCTGCCATCTAAGATGGAATCTTGTCCTTCTATTGATGGTATGGCGCGGTTTCCCTGATCTTGAAAACATCCAATTTTCGCGTATTGAGGACAATAATCTGTTGAGATAGATTAAGCATAGCTAACTCTGTAGCACATTCACTGTAAACAGTGGAAGGTTTGCCTTGTTAACAGTAATTTATTGAAGAGCTGAACGGGATGACAATGAGCATTAACCTTACTTAATGATTACAAATACAGCAATACAGTGATTATGCAAAAAAAAAAACGTGGTTGTTGGAGAAACATTCCTAGATGTTTAAAAGCATAACTTAAAGATGGAAAGTGCGGAAAAAGTAAGAGATGCTAGAATTGTGTAATGAGCAATGGTATTTTGGAAGAAAACGGTCATTTTTTAAGTAGCGAAAGCCATGTTTTTTTTTTTTCGAGCGCTTACGTTCGAGGAGGGTCTCAATTTTCTGGGCACCTGATTTCTGTGTTAACGATTAAAAATGCAAATATTTTGGGCTACTTTAAACAACCATTCCAGCTTTATTACGAATGGTCTGAAAATAAGTCTAGTTTCAAAATCTTGAGACCTATGAAGATTTGACGATCTAACAGTACCAACAACGAAAACATACAGAATGACTGATAAGATCAGTCGGATTCAGTGAAAGGCTCGTGGTAAAGTGCACATCTTGACGTTTCCCGGGATGGTGGACCTATATCCTCTGAAGTACCATTGTGTCCTGGAGATTTTCAGTTTTCACTGCCATCAATTTCATTACGATCACTTTTATTGGCACCTCTTTCATTGTCATCACTTTTTTTGGCACCACTGTGTCATCACTGCTTCCATAATCACTGTCATTTTCAACAAAACCAAAAATCTTGCATAGCTCGGATTTTGCAGCTTCCAGATAATTACATCTAGGAGATGTCAAAGCCGCCACCCACTTCTTTTGTCTCTTTCCAAGTTCGGTGGCTTTCTCTCTGCTTTCTCTCCGCGTATCCTCTTAGTTTACGACAGCACCTTTAGAGTCTTTATTTATGTTGTCTGTCTAAACTACCCGTGAAATTTCTTGGCATCTCTGAAAGGCCGATGTGAAGTAATATTGATATTCAGCTAGCTGATTTTTTCTTTATTTTCAGTTTTCGTCATGTTTGCTTGTCTAAAAGATTCTCTTGTTAGACCAGACTTCCCGCCACATTTGACAAGGTTCAACCTTGCTACATTTTTGCAAACTTTGATTAAAAAGGTCGTGGGTTCGAATCCCTTTCAGAGCCCAAAAAATGTTTTCAGGTCATTTTTCCAGTAGTGTTATGGCTGCATTCGCATCTTCCATTCTTTGATTAAAAAGTTGCTTTCTAGTTGGAGGGTGTCCTTCAGTTGCCTTTGAACAGAGCACTACGTCTCACACTTACCACATTGCACATAGTTGTAAACAATGGCACAGAGGAAGGCAACGACAAGGAAAACTTGATTCTTTGTACGATCCATACTGTGAAAAATTAAGGAATATCACATCAGTTAATCGCGACATATCTGTTAGGTTGTTCCGGGTTAAAGCCAGTTGTCAGTTCAGTCTCTGTAAAACACTTCTGTTTTCCATAAGAGCCTTTAATTTTTTTTCAATTTTTTTTATTTCGTTTAATATTCAAAGTCTTTGATTTAAAACTTGTGAACATCACTGAGCCTGTAAGTCACGATCGTTTCGAACTGAAATGACTTAATTTCTTCCTACTAAAGAGAGATGTAAGTTCTGCAAAAGCGAAAATTGTACACGATGAAGATGCGACTGCAAATCGTTTCTGACATCGCCGAGTAGAGAAAGAATTTTGGTCAAAAGAGGATCTCGTTACTGTGTAAATCCACAACACGGCAATAACACTACGAGTCTTCAAATATTTCATCGCTTATTCATGACGTTTTCGAGATTTCGTCCTCTCTTCTGAAATATTCTCAGTTTGCTGTGAAGCACTACCGACAAGCGAAAGGTATTCACCATCTCACAGCATTTTATCACTCCAATTAATTATTCAAACCCGTAGCAGAATAAAAACTATGCTTACACTCATGGCTCGACGTCGATTTCGAGATCCGCATATGACCTGTATTAAAATTGATAAGAGCTTACCTGCTTCAATAGCTTTGCTGGATAAATTGTTCCACTTTTTTCTCACTTGAATTTACAAGCACCGCCGTATTTATGCTGAACTGTAGCTAATAATAGTTTTCAAATTCACCTATCGGTCAGTCAACAAGTCAAAAGAATAATAACCATAATACGGAAGTTCGACGGTTAAGATTCATGCAGTGATGTTAAAATTACTGGTATCTTACACGACTCTTCAATAGAGATTATAGTGATTAACGGCACGTTTTGGGCATCGACACCATGAACATCGTTTTGGGCATCGTTTTGCGCATCGACATCATGAACACGGTAGAGTTAGCAGTATACAGAGAAAGATCAGATCGGGTAAAACGCCGGAAGCTAAGACCAGAGCCTAATCAAAACACAGTGACAGGAGCCATTGTTAATCTGTCCATTGAATGATATTTGGATTATCGACTTTGCCAAAAATAAAGCACGCACGCTTGAGCCAAGAAAATGTAACATGTTTTAGCCCTTCACGTGCGTAAATCGGAAAATCACGTGTTTGATGGCATGGTTTCACAACGGAACAAAAAGTCTGTTACTAAACAAATATATTTACTTTAAACGTCTTGTGATCATGCCGCAAAGACAAGCGATCTCGAGGAGAAACTTTCGTAAGCTTAGAACAGGCTGCCTAGGCAAAAACCCCGAGTAATAAAATATCAGAGAACCCACTCAGTCAACCGGGCGCGTCCTGGGCTTTATTCCCGGTATACCTCTCTACTTGGGCCTCGGCTCCCAGGCTTTTAGTCTCGTAGCCCGCCGCATACCACGAGCGCGAGAGGCGCTTGAATCGGGAGCGCGAAACAGAGCAAAAACCTGCGCAATCAGGGTATTGAGAGAGTGTCTCTGTAAGAGCGGTCCGGCCGATTTTGCTTGAGACACAGATTTAGCTCATTTCCTGTGTGTTATAAGACATTCATGTACCTATACTAAAACCCACAATCCGTTTGATCGGATCTCTTTATTTTTCGGAGTTTTACGGAAATTAAATTTCACTCAAGCGAAGGCCTGTCGTGACACTTTTCAAGACTTAAATTTAGGACAACTTTGGAGGACAATTTACGAAAAACTACGAGACTCAGCAAAAAACAAATACCACAGCCATGTATATTAACTCTATCTTATCTATCGAGGTGACTTTCGTGAACATCGCGTTTCAATCAAGCAAACATGAAGACTTGATTGACACCTTATCGGTTCGCAATACCGATCAAATTCAAGGTAAATTTTTGAAAAAGTGAGGCGTTCTTAACTGATCCAGCTAACATAGCTAGGAAGTACGTGCCGTAGAAAAGGTAACTACAGAAAAAAACTTTGC